>NC_074677.1:27180956-27480956 GCF_029448725.1 Salvelinus fontinalis
CTCTCTCGAATGGCATTGTGTACTGCTAATTGCAACGTGGAAGGAAACATTCTCCAACCCAGCAACGATTCTTTTGGCCAACGGACACCTTTCCCAAGATTCTGATGGGAGTTCAGCTAATAGTAAGAACTATTTATGCTGATAATTCGTTGTTCTGTTGAAAAAGTAAAATGCATAAGACGCCATTATTTGCCGTGTAGCCTTGCGTTATCGCAGCCTGTATTGCACCCTGTATTGCGCAGTAAGGTTAATTTTAAAAATGTAATTCAGCGATTGCATTAAGAACTAATTTGTCTTTCAATTGCTGTCCACCCTGTATTTTTTAGTCAAGTTTATGATTATTTATTGATTAGACTAGGTGACTCTCCAAGATGGCGCCCAAAATTTTCTGGGCAGCTTGGCAACTTTTCTCATTGTATAAGCACGATTTGTGCCGCTAAATATGCACATTTTCGAACAAACTCTATATGCATTGTGTAATATGATGTTACAGGACTGTCATCTGAAGAATTCTGAGAAGGTTAGTGAAAATTAATATATTTTGGTGGTGAATACGTTATCGCTATGTTTGGCTGGAATCAATGCTGTTGTTTGGTTTGCTACTGTGCTAAGCTAATATAACGCTATATTGTGTTTTCGCTGTAAAACACTTAGAAAATCTGAAATATTGTCTGGATTCACAAGATCTGTGTCTTTCAATTGCTGTACGCTGTGTATTTTTAAGAAATGTTAAAACTAGAGAGTTTTCTATCCAATAGTAGTAATAATATGCATATTGTACGAGCAAGAATTGAGTTCGAGTTTTTTATTTATTTTATTTTATTTCACCTTTATTTAACCAGGTAGGCAAATTGAGAACACGTTCTCATTTACAATTGCGACCTGGCCAAGATAAAGCAAAGCAGTTCGACACATACAACAACACATAGTTACACATGGAGTAAAACAAACATACAGTCAATAATACAGTGAAAAATAAGTCTATATACAATATGAGCAAGTGAGGTGAGATAAGGGAGGTGAAGGCAAACAAAATATATATATAAATAAATAAAAATATAAAAAGGCCATGCTGGCGAAGTAAATACAATATAGCAAGTATAAAAAAAGAAAAAAAGTAGAGATAGTAGAGATAGAAATAATGGGGTGCAAAGGAGCAAAATAAATAAATAAATAAATACAGTAGGTAAAGAGGTAGTTGTTTGGGCTAAATTATAGATGGGCTATGTACAGGTGCAGTAATCTATGAGCTGCTCTGACAGCTGGTGCTTAAAGCTAGTGAGGGAGATAAGTGTTTCCAGTTTCAGAGATTTTTGTAGTTCGTTCCAGTCATTGGCAGCAGAGAACTGGAAGGAGAGGCGGCCAAAGGAAGAATTGGTTTTGGGGGTGACCAGAGAGATATACCTGCTGGAGCGCGTGCTACAGGTAGGTGCTGCTATGGTGACCAGCGAGCTGAGATAAGGGGGGACTTTACCTAGCAGGGTCTTGTAGATGACCTGGAGCCAGTGGGTTTGACGACGAGTATGAAGCGAGGGCCAGCCAACGAGAGTGTACAGGTCGCAGTGGTGGGTAGTATATGGGGCTTTGGTGACAAAACGGATGGCACTGTGATAGACTGCATCCAATTTATTGAGTAGGGTTTTGGAGGCTATTTTGTAAATGACATCACCGAAGTCGAGGATTGGTAGGATGGTCAGTTTTACAAGGGTATGTTTGGCAGCATGAGTGAAGGATGCTTTGTTGCGGAATAGGAAGCCAATTCTAGATTTAACTTTGGATTGGAGATGTTTGATGTGAGTCTGGAAGGAGAGTTTACAGTCTAACCAGACACCTAGGTATTTGTAGTTGTCCACATATTCTAAGTCAGAGCCGTCCAGAGTAGTGATGTTGGACAGGCGGGCAGGTGCAGGCAGCGATCGTTTGAAGAGCATGCATTTAGTTTTACTTGTATTTAAGAGCAAATGGAGGCCACGGAAGGAGAGTTGTATGGCATTGAAGCTCGCCTAGAGGGTTGTTAACACAGTGTCAAAAGAAGGGCCAGAAGTATACAGAATAGTGTCGTCTGCGTAGAGATGGATCAGAGAATCACCAGCAGCAAGAGCGACATCATTGATGTATACAGAGAAGAGAGTCGGTCCAAGAATTGAACCCTGTGGCACCCCCATAGAGACTGCCAGAGGCCCGGACAACAGACCCTCCGATTTGACACACTGAACTCGATCAGAGAAGTAGTTGGTGAACCAGGCGAGGCAATCATTAGAGAAACCAAGGCTGTCGAGTCTGCCGATGAGGATGTGGTGATTGACAGAGTCAAAAGCCTTGGCCAGGTCAATGAATACGGCTGCACAGTATTGTTTCCTATCGATGGCGGTTAAGATATCGTTTATGACCTTGAGCGTGGCTGAGGTGCACCCATGACCAGCTCTGAAACCAGATTGCATAGTGGAGAAGGTATGGTGGGATTCGAAATGGTCGGTAATCTGTTTGTAGACTTGGCTTTCGAAGACCTTAGAAAGGCAGGGTAGGATAGATATAGGTCTGTAGCTGTTAGGGTCAAGAGTGTCCCCCCCTTTGAAGAGGGGGATAACCGCAGCTGCTTTCCAATCTTTGGGAATCTCAGACGACACGAAAGAGAGGTTGAAAAGGCTAGTAATAGGGGTGGCAACAATTTCAGCAGATAGTTTTAGAAAGAAAGGGTCCAGAAGATCTAGCCCGGCTGATTTGTAAGGGTCCAGATTTTGCAGCTCTTTCAGAACATCAGCTGACTGTATTTGGGAGAAAGAGAAATGGGGAAGGCTTGGGCAAGTAGCAGAGGGGAGGGCAGTGCTGTTGACCGGGGTAGGGGTAGCCAGGTGGAAAGCATGGCCAGCCGTAGAAAAATGCTTATTTGAAATTCTCAATTATAGTGGATTTGTCGGTGGTGACAGTGTTTCCTATCTTCAGTGCAGTTGGAAGCTGGGAGGAGGTGTTCTTATTCTCCATGGACTTTACAGTGTCCCAGAACTTTTTTGAATTTGTGTTGCAGGAAGCAAATTTCTGCTTGAAAAAGCTAGCCTTGGCTTTTCTAACTGCCTGTGTATATTGGTTTCTAGCTTCCCTGAAAAGTTGCATATCACGGGGGCTGTTCGATGCTAATGCAGAACGCCATAGGATGTTTTTCTGTTGGTTAAGGGCAGTCAGGTCAGGAGAGAACCAAGGGCTATATCTGTTCCTGGTTCTAAATTTCTTGAATGGGGCATGCTTATTCAAGATGGTGAGGAAGGCATTTAAAAAAAATATCCAGGCATCCTCTACTGACGGGATGAGATCAATATCCTTCCAGGATACCTCGGCCAGGTCGATCAGAAAGGCCTGCTCGCTGAAGTGTTTCAGGAAGCGTTTGACAGTGATGAGTGGAGGTCGTTTGACCGCTGACCCATTACGGATGCAGGCAATGAGGCAGTGATCGCTGAGATCTTGGTTGAAAACAGCAGAGGTGTATTTGGAGGGCAAGTTGGTTAGGATCTATGAGGATCTAGATGCCAATCTTGCTTAATTTGTAACGAGGGCGGTATTTGAAGAATCAACATGTAATACCCACAGGAGACCGGATGGCAGCTCTGTTCTACTGTTCACTCATCGTCCAATCAAAATGACCTTTTGAACAGTAGTGTTTGATTTTAGTGTGAATATAGAAGTTTGTTATCGTATGTAGTAGAAAGCAAAGCTTTTTGTTGATGATCATACCTGAAATTGCTTCGTGGTTCAAATTGGTTCAAATAAATAATAATAAATAAAACAATGATTCATAAATCAAGTAAAGATGGAGATATGGCTAAGGGATCAACTGTAGAGGATGGAGCCAACATGATTATGGGTGTCAAAAAAAAAAAAAAAAAGGTTAGATAGGATCTATATCTTTGCTATCTATATCTATATCTATGAGGGTGCCCGTGTTTACGGAATTGGGGTGGTATCTGGTAGGTTCATTGATAATTTGTGTGAGATTGAGGGCATCAAGCTTAGATTGTAGGATGGCTGGGGTGTTAAGCATGTTCCAATTTAGGTCGCCTAGCAGCACGAGCTCTGAAGATAGATGGGGGGCAATCAGTTCACATTTTTTATTTATTTTTTATTTCACCTTTATTTAACCAGGTAGGCTAGTTGAGAACAAGTTCTCATTTGCAACTGCGACCTGGCCAAGATAAAGCATAGCAGTGTGAACAGACAACAACACAGAGTTACACATGGAGTAAACAATAGACAAGTCAATAACATGGTAGAAAAAAGAGAATCTATATACAATGTGTGCAAAAGGCATGAGGTAGGCAATAAATCGAATAATTACAATTTAGCAGATTAACACTGGAGTGATAAATCATCAGATGATCATGTGCAAGAAGAGATACTGGTGTGCAAAAGAGCAGAAAAGTAAATAAATAAAAGCAGTATGGGGTTGAGGTAGGTAAATTGGGTGGGTAGTTTACAGATGGACTATGTACAGCTGCAGCGATCGGTTAGCTGCTCGGATAGCAGATTTTTAAAGTTGTTGAGGGAGATAAAAGTCTCCAACTTCAGAGATTTTTGCAATTCGTTCCAGTCGCAGGCAGCAGAGAACTGGAAGGAAAGGCGTCCAAATGAGGTTTTGGCTTTAGGGATGATCAGTGAGATACACCTGCTGGAGCGCGTGCTACGGGTGGGTGTAGCCATCGTGACCAGTGAACTGAGATAAGGCGGCACTTTACCTAGCATAGCCTTGTAGATGACCTGGAGCCAGTGGGTCTGCCGACGAACATGTAGCGAGGGCCAGCCGACTAGGGCATACAGGTCGCAGTGGTGGGTCGTATAAGGTGCTTTAGTAACAAAACGGATGGCACTGTGATAAGCTGCATCCAGTTTGCTGAGTAGAGTATTGGAAGCTATTTTGTAGATGACATCGCCGAAGTCGAGGATCGGTAGGATAGTCAGTTTTACTAGGGTAAATTTGGCGGCGTGAGTGAAGGAGGCTTTGTTGCGGAATAGAAAGCCGACTCTAGATTTGATTTTGGATTGGAGATGTTTGATATGAGTCTGGAAGGAGAGTTTGCAGTCTAGCCACACACCTAGGTACTTATAGATGTCCACATATTCTAGGTCGGAACCGTCCAGGGTGGTGATGCTAGTCGGGCGTGCGGGTGCAGGCAGCGAGCGGTTGAAAAGCATGCATTTGGTTTTACTAGCGTTTAAGAGCAGTTGGAGGCCACGGAAGGAGTGTTGTATGGCATTGAAGCTCGTTTGGAGGTTAGATAGCACAGTGTCCAGGGAAGGGCCGGAAGTATACAGAATGGTGTCGTCTGCGTAGAGGTGGATCAGGGAATCGCCCGCAGCAAGAGCAACATCATTGATGTATACAGAGAAAAGAGTCGGCCCGAGAATTGAACCCTGTGGTACCCCCATAGAGACTGCCAGAGGACCGGACAACATCCCCTCCGATTTGACACACTGAACTCTGTCTGCAAAGTAGTTGGTGAACCAGGCAAGGCAGTCATTAGAAAAACCGAGGCTATTGAGTCTGCCGATAAGAATATGGTGATTGACAGAGTCGAAAGCCTTGGCCAGGTCGATGAAGACGGCTGCACAGTAATGTCTTTTATCGATGGCAGTTATGATATTGTTTAGTACCTTGAGCGTGGCTGAGGTGCACCCGTGACCGGCTCGGAAACCGGATTGCACAGCGGAGAAGGTACGGTGGGATTCGAGATGGTCAGTGATCTGTTTGTTGACTTGGCTTTTGAAGACCTTAGCTAGGCAGGGCAGGATGGATATAGGTCTGTAACAGTTTGGGTCCAGGGTGTCTCCCCCTTTGAAGAGGGGGATGACAGCGGCAGCTTTCCAATCCTTGGGGATCTCAGATGATACGAAGGAGAGGTTGAACAGGCTGGTAATAGGGGGTGCGACAATGGCGGCGAACAGTTTCAGAAATAGGGGGTCCAGATTGTCAAGCCCAGCTGATTTGTATGGGTCCAGGTTTTCCAGCTCTTTCAGAACATCTGCTATCTGGATATGGGTAAAGGAGAAGCTGGGGAGGCTTGGGCGAGTAGCAGCGGGGGGGGCGGGGCTGTTGGCCAAGGTTGGAGTCGCCAGGTGGAAGGCATGGCCAGCCATTGAGAAATGTTTGTTGAAGTTTTCGATTATCACGGACTTATCAGTGGTGACCGTGTTATCTAGCCTCAGTGCAGTGGGCAGCTGGGAGGAGGTGCTCTTGTTTTCCATGGACTTTACAGTATCCCAGAACTTTTTGGAGTTAGAGCTACAGGATGCAAATTTCTGCTTGAAAAAGCTGGCCTTTGCTTTCCTGACTGACTGCGTGTATTGGTTCCTGACTTCCCTGAACAGTTGCATATCACGGGGGCTCTTCGATGCTATTGCAGTTCGCCACAGGATGTTTTTGTGCTGGTCGAGGGCAGTCAGGTCTGGAGTGAACCAAGGGCTATATCTGTTCTTGGTTCTGCATTTTTTGAACGGAGCATGCTTGTCTAATATGGTGAGGAAGTAACTTTTAAAGAATGACCAGGCATCCTCAACTGACGGGATGAGGTCAATATCCTTCCAGGGTACCCGGGCCAGGTCGATTAGAAAGGCCTGCTCGCAGAAGTGTTTCAGGGAGCGTTTGACAGTGATGAGGGGTGGTCGTTTGACCGTGGACCCGTGGCGGATACAGGCAATGAGGCAGTGATCGCAGAGATCTTGATTGAAGACAGCAGAGGTGTATTTGGAGGGCAAGTTGGTCAGGATAATGTCCATTAGGGTGCCCATGTTTTTTATTTTTATTTATTTATTTTACCGTTATTTTACCAGGTAAGTTGACTGAGAACACGTTCTCATTTGCAGCAACGACCTGGGGAATAGTTACAGGGGAGAGGAGGGGGATTAATGAGCCAATTGTAAACTTGTTGTTTACGGATTTGGGGTTGTACCTGGTGGGTTCCTTGATGATTTGTGTGAGATTGACGGCATCAAGCTTAGATTGTAGGACTGCCGGGGTGTTAAGCATATCCCAGTTTAGGTCACCTAACAGAACAAACTCTGAAGCTAGATGGGGAGCGATCAATTCACAGATGGTGTCCAGGGCACAGCTGGGAGCTGAGGGGGGTCGGTAGCAGGCGGCAACAGTGAGAGACTTATTTCTGGAGAGATTAATTTTTAAAATTAGAAGTTCGAACTGTTTGGGCATAGACTTGGAAAGTATGACAGAACTTTGCAGGCTATCTCTGCAGTAGATTGCAACTCCTCCCCCTTTGGCAGTTCTATCTTGACGGAAAGTGTTATAGTTGGGTATGGAAATCTCAGAGTTTTTGGTGGCCTTCCTAAGCCAGGATTCAGACACGGCAAACACATCAGGGTTGGCAGAGTGTGCTAAAGCGGTGAGTAAGGCAAACTTAGGGAGGAGGCTTCTGATGTTGACATGCATGAGGCCAAGGCTTTTTCGATCACAGAAGTCAACAAATGAGGGTGACTGGGGACATGCAGGGCCTGGGTTTACCTCCACATCACCCGAGGAACAGAGGAGTAGTAGGATGAGGGTGCGGCTACAGGCTATCAAAACTGGTCGCCTAGAGCGTTGGGGACAAGGAATAAAAGGAGCAGATTTATGGGCGTGGTAGAATAGATTCTGGGCATAATGTGCAGACCAGGGTATGGTGGGGCACGGGTACAGCGGAGGCAAGCCCAGGCACTGGGTGATGATAAGAGAGGTTGTATCTCTGGACATGCTGGTCTCAATGGGTGAGGTCACCACATGTGTGGGGGGTGGGACAAAGGAGGTATCAGAGGTACGGAGAGTGGAACTACGGGGTCCATTGCAAACCAAAACAATGATAACTAGCCTGAACAACACTATGCAAGGCATATTGATATTTGAGAGAGACATACAATAAGGCATAAAGTGATTGCAGGTCATGATTGGGAGAGCTAGCTAAAACAGCAGGTGAGATAACAGCAGCTAGTCAGCTAACACAGCAACAGAAGGTAAAAATGGCGACGACTGGGCAGAGAGGGTCGGATTAACTACACACAGATCCTGAGTTAAGGCACAGAGCCGACAGATAAAACACAAATAAACAGAATGGAGTACCATGAATTAATGGACAGTCAAGCAGGCATCAGCTATGTAGCCAAGTGATCATAGTGTCCAGGGGGCAGCCGTAGATGGAGTAGTGAGGCCTCCACTAAGCTAGCACGCGTTTAAAGTTAGTAGCCCGGGGGAGTGGTCTGCTCAGACGGAGGGGGTCTGCTCAGACGGAGGCCGGTTGAGGGCACCGGTTGAGGGCACGTCTGCAAACCAGACGTGGTCGTGTCGACAGAGAATCCAAGCCGGATAGCGATGGCGAAAGAGAGGTTGTGAATTGTATAATTGGTGTCCAGAGCACAGCTGGGGGCAGAGGGTGGTCTATAGCAGGCGGCAACGGTGAGAGACTTGTTTTTAGAGAGGTGGATTTTTAAAAGTAGAAGTTCAAATTGTTTGGGAACAGACCTGGATAGTAAAACAGAACTCTGCAGGCAATCTTTGCAGTAGATTGCAACACCGCCCCCTTTGGCCGTTCTATCTTGTCTGAAAATCTTGTAGTTGGGGATGAAAATGTCAGAATTTTTGGTGGTCTTTCTAAGCCAGGATTCAGACACGGCTAAAACATCCGGGTTGGCAGAGTGAGCTAAAGCAGTGAACAAAACAAACTTAGGGAGGAGGCTTCTAATGTTAACATGCATGAAACCAAGGCTATTACGGTTACAGAAGTCATCAAAAGAGAGCGCCTGGGGAATAGGAGTGGAGCTAGGTACTGCAGGGCCTGGATTCACCTCTACATCACCTGAGGAACAGAGGAGGAGGAGGATAAGGGTACGGCTAAAAGCTATGAGAATTGGTCGTCTAGAACGTCTAGGACAGAGAGTAAAAGAACGTTTCTTGGGGCGATAAAATAGCTTCAAGGAATAATGTACAGACAAAGGTATGGTAGGATGTGAATACAGTGGAGGTAAACCTAGGTATTGAGTGATGATGAGAGAGATATTGTCTCTAGAAACATCATTGAAACCAGGTGATGTCATCGCATATGTGGGTGGTGGAACTGAAAGGTTGGATATGGTATAGTGAGCAGGGCTAGAGGCCCTACAGTGAAATAAGCCAATAAACACTAACCAGAACAGCAATGGACAAGGCATAGTTACATTAAGGAGAGGCATGCTTAATCGAGTGATCAATAAGGGTCCAGTGAGTAGAGGTTGGTTGGGGTCACGGCGATCCAGACAGCTGGCCGGGTAGATGGCTATCGGTAGCAAGATAGCATAGGATGGAGGTCTATTTTTAGACACCTCGTGCGTTTCCGTCGGTAGATTAGTGGGGTTCCATGTCTTGTAGAGGGGATCAATCCAATTGGCAAAATAGATATAGTGACCCAAGAAAAAGAAAAGAAAAAATGTCCGATATACGTATTAAGATAACAGCCGATAAGACAGCTAACGATTAGCGGGCCCCAGATGAGCGTTCAGGTAACGTCGCGACGGAGGTGCCAGTTGGATAACTCCCTCGGGCAGATAACGTCGGCAGTCAATCGTGAAGGCCCGGTGGGGCTCCGTATCTGCAGCAAAAAAAAAAAACGGGTCCGGATAGGTGACTGTAGCCCAGGAATGGCTGATGGAACTCCTCAGCTGGCTAGCTCCGGAATAGTTTAAGTTTGCTCCGGGATCGACGTAAGCCAATAGTCACACGGTTTGCAGCTAGCTAGCTGCGAAATCAAGGTGCAAATGTCCAGAGCCTGCGGCTGAAATCCGGGGAAACTGAGAGAAAAAAAAAGCCCCGGTATGCTCCGGTCCGAGTCGCGTTGCACAAAAGTGCCGGTAGATTATCGAGCTAAAGGAATAGCTGATGACCACAAAACGTGGGCAGCTGAAACACCAAAGCTAGCCAGCAAGCCGGCTAACTTCTGGGCAGCTTCAGATTAGCTTTCGGCTAGCTTTCGGCTAACTTCTGGTTAGCTTTCTGGCTAACTTCTGATTAGCCCCTGGTTAGCTGCCACTGTGGATTTTCAGATTTGAGGTAAATAATACTTTTTTTGTTGTAATTGGTGAGGCGGGTTGCAGGAAAGCTTTTGTAGTTGAGTTCTTGGATAATAAAAAAATATAAAAGATATGCGAAGAAGGTGTAAATATATATATACAGGACAAGACAGTACGAGGAAAAAAAATGACGTCTGAACTGCTAAGCCATCTTGGAAAAGGAGTACATGTGGAGTAACATTGTCACGTTCCTGACCGGTTTTCTGTTATTTTGAATGTGTTTGACGGTCAGGGCGTGAGTTTTGGGTGGGTAGTCTATGTTGTGTGTTTCTATGTTTGTTAAGGGTGACCTGATATGGCTCTCAATTAGAGGCAGGTGGTTTTCATTTCCTCTGATTGAGAGCCATATTAAGGTAGGTGTTTTCACATTGTTTGTTGTGGGTGGTTGTCTCCTGTGTCAGTGTCTGTATGTTACGCCACACGGGACTGTTTCGGTATCGTTCGTTCGTTCGGTTTGTATGTAGTCTGTTTCCTGTTCATGCGTTCTTCGTGTTATATGTAAGTTCGTGTCCAGGTCTGTCTACATCGTTTATTTGTTTTGTAGTTTATCAAGTGTATTTCATTTCGTCTTCGTCTTGTTTAATAAATCATTATGTCACATAACCACGCTGCATTTTGGTCGAATCACTTCTCCTCCTCTTCGTATGAAACGCCGTTACAGAACCACCCACCAATATACGACCAAGCAGCGTGGGGGAGCGCGACAAAATAACCAGGACTCGTGGACATAGGAGGAAATATTGGACGGAAACGGACCCTGGGCTCAACCAGGAGAATATCGCCGCCCCAAAGCTGAGCTGGAGGCAGCGAAAGCAGAGAGGCGGCGATATGAGGAGCTAGCTCGGAGGCAGGAAAAGGATCTGGGCTACACTACGTGGGAGGAGATCGACAGGTGGGCGATCAACCCAGGGCGAGTGCCGGAGCCCGCCTGGGATTCTCTGGCGCAGTGCGAGGAGGGATACCGGCGTATGGAGGCAGCACGACGACGCGGTAGGAAGCCTGTGAGAAAACCCCAAACATTTCTTGGGGGAAGGGCTAAGAGGGAGAGTGGCAAAGTCAGGTAGGAGACCTGCGCCCACTCCCTGTACCGTGGAGAGCGAGAGTACGTGCAGACACCGTGTTACGCAGTAGAGCGCATGGTGTCTCCTGTACGTGTGCATAGCCCGGTGCGGGTTATTCCACCTCCCCGCACTGGTAGGGCTAGATTGAGTATTGAGCCGGATGTCATGAAGCCGGCCCTACATATCTGGCC
Source organism: Salvelinus fontinalis (assembly GCF_029448725.1). NCBI lineage: Eukaryota > Metazoa > Chordata > Actinopteri > Salmoniformes > Salmonidae > Salvelinus > Salvelinus fontinalis. Next base: position 27,192,280 of record NC_074677.1, read on the forward strand.
ACCAGTACGTCTCCTCGGGCCGGCTTACATGGCACCAGCCTTACGCATGGTGTCCCCAGTTCGCCTACATAGCCCGGTGCGGGTTATTCAACCTCCCCGCACTGGTCGGGCAACGGGGAGCATTCAACCAGGTAAGGTTGGGCAGGCTCAATGCTCAAGGGAGCCAGTACGCCTACACTGTCCGGTATTTCCGGCGCCACCTCCCCGCCCCAGCCCTGTACCACCAGTGCCTACACCACGCACCAGGCTTCCAGTGCGTTTTCAGAGCCCTCTTCCTCCTCCACGCACTCTCCCTATGGTGCGTGTCTCCAGCCCAGTGCCTCCAGTTCCGGCACCACACACTAAGCCACCTGTGCGTCTCCAGAGCCCTGTACGCACTGTTCCTTCTCCCCGCACTCGCCCTGAGGTGCGTGCCCGTAGCCCGGTACCACCAGTGCCGGTAACACGCACCAGGCCTATAGTGCGCTTCGAGAGGTCAGTGTGCCCTGTCCCTGCTCCCCGCACTAGCCTGAAGGTGCGTGTCCTTAGCCCGGTGCCTCCAGTTCCGGCACCACGCACCAGGCCTACAGTGCGCCTCATCCGGCCAGAGCCATCCATCTCCTCAGCGCCATCTGAGCCATCCGTCTCCCCAGCGCCATCTGAGCCATCCATCTCCCCAGCGCCATCTGAGCCATCCGTCTCCCCAGCGCCGTCTGAGCCATCCGTCTGCCCAGTGCCGTCTGAGCCATCCGTCTGTCCCGAGCTATTAGAGCCGCCCGTCTGTCCCGAGCCGTCAGAGCCGGTAGTCAGTCAGGAGCCGCTAGAGCCATTCGTCAGTCAGTATCTGCCAGAACCGCCAACCAGACAGGATCTGCCAGAGCCGCCAACCAGACAGGATCTGCCAGAGCCGCCAACCAGACAGGATCTGCCAGAGCCGCCAACCAGACAGGATCTGCCAGAGCCGCCAACCAGACAGGATCTGCCAGAGCCACCAACCAGACAGGATCTGCCAGAGCCGCCAGCGTGCAATGAGCGTCCAGAGCCGCCAGCCAGCCATGAGCGTCCAGAGCCGCCAGCCAGCCATGAGCGTCCAGAGCCGTCAGCCAGCCATGAGAGTCCAGAGCCGTCAGCCAGCCATGAGCGTCCAGAGCCGTCAGCCAGCCATGAGCGTCCAGAGCCGTCAGCCAGCCATGAGCGTCCAGAGCCGTCAGCCAGCCATGAGCGTCCAGAGCCGTCAGCCAGCCATGAGCGTCCAGAGCCGTCAGCCAGCCATGAGCGTCCAGAGCCGTCAGCCAGCCTGGAGCTGCCAGTAATCCAGAACTGCCCTTCAGTCCGGAGTTGCCCCTCTATCCTGAGCTACCTCTCTATCTTGACCTACCTCTCTGTCTTGAGCTATCTCTCTGTCTTGAGCTACCTTATCCCGGTGCTGCCCCTTATCTTAAGGTTACCGTTTAAATTAAGTGGGTGTAAAATGAGGGTGGTCATTCTAAGGGGGAGACGTAAGCTGGGATTGACTATGGTGGGGTGGGGACCTCGCCCAGAGCCTGAGCCACCACCGTGGTCAGACGCCCACCCAGACCCTCCCCTAGACTTTGTGCTGGTGCGCCCGGAGTTTGCACCTTAAGGGGGGTGGTTATGTCACGTTCCTGACCGGTTTTCTGTTATTTTGTATGTGTTTGATGGTCAGGGCGTGAGTTTTGGGTGGGTAGTCTATGTTGTGTGTATCTATGTTTGTTAAGGGTGACCTGATATGGCTCTCAATTAGAGGCAGGTGGTTTTCATTTCCTCTGATTGAGAGCCATATTAAGGTAGGTGTTTTCACATTGTTTGTTGTGGGTGGTTGTCTCCTGTGTCAGTGTCTGTATGTTACGCCACACGGGACTGTTTCGGTATCGTTCGTTCGTTCGGTTTGTATGTAGTCTGTTTCCTGTTCATGCGTTCTTCGTGTTATATGTAAGTTCGTGTCCAGGTCTGTCTACATCGTTTATTTGTTTTGTCGTTTATCAAGTGTATTTCGTTTCGTCTTCGTCTTATTTAATAAATCATTATGTCACATAACCACACTGCATTTTGGTCGAATCACTACTCCTCCTCTTCGTATGAAGAGGAGGAGGAACGCCGTTACAACGAAGCAGTTTAATTTGGGAACGTCATTATTACAAAGTGCTAACAGCACCCCCTATTGACAAGAAGTTAATGGAACTTTTCTGGATTTTGATAATTAGCGGGTATTGGCCTAATTCTGCTCTGCATGCATTATTTGGTGTTCTACGTTGTACACGGAGGATATTTTTACAGAATTCTGCATGTAGAGTCTCAATTTGGTATTTGTCCCATTTTGTGAATTCTTGGATGGTGAGCGGACCCCAGACCTCACAACCATAAAGGGCAATGGGTTCTATAACTGATTCAAGTATTTTTAGCCAGATCCTAATTGGTATGTTGAATTTGTTGTTCCTTTTGATGGCATAGAATGCCCTTCTTGCCTTGTCTCTCAGATCGTTCACAGCTTTGCGGAAGTTACCTGTGGCGCTGATGTTTAGGCCAAGGTATTTTCTGTGCTCCAGGGCAATGGTGTCTAGATGGAATTTGTATTTCTGGTCCTGGCGACTGGACCTTTTTTGGAACACCATTATTTTGTTCTTACTAAGATTTACTGTCAGTGCCCAGGTCTGGCAGAATCTGTGCAGAATATCAAGGTGCTGCTGTAGGCCCTCCTTGGTTGGTGACAGAAACACCAGATCATCAGCAAACAGTAGACATTTGACTTCAGATTCTAGTAGGGTGATGCCAGGTGCTGCAGACTTTTGTAGTGCCCGCGTCAATTTATTGGTATATATGTTGAAGAGGGTGGGGCTTAAGCAGCATCCCTGTCTCACCCCACGGCCCTGTGGGAAGAAATGTTTTTTTTTTGCCTATTTAAACCGCACACTTGTTGTTTGTGTACATGGATTTTATAATGTTGTATGTTTTTCCCCCAACACCACTTTCCATCAATTTGTATAGCAGACCCTCATGCCAAATTGAGTCAAAGTCTATTTTGAAATCAACAAAGCATGAGAAGACTTTGCCTTTGTTTTGGTTTGTTTGTTTGTCAATTAGGGTGTGCAGGGTGAATACGTGGTTTGTTGTACGGTAATTTGGTAAAAAGCCAATTTGACATTTGCTCAGTACATTGTTTTCACTGAGAAAATGTACGAGTCTGCTGTTAATGATAATGCAGAGGATTTTCCCACGGTTGCTGTTGACGCATATCCCACTGTAGTTATTGGGGTCAAATTTTGTGGATTGGGGTGATCAGTCCTTGGTTCAAAATACTGGGGAAGATGCCAGAGCTAAGGATGATGTTAAAGAGTTTTCGTATAGCCAATTGGAATTTGTTGTCTGTATATTTGATCATTTCATTGAGGATACCATTAACCTCACTTGGGTATGTGAGACGTTAGCGTCCCACCTCTTCAACAGCCAGTGAAACTGCTGGGCGCCAAATTCAAATTCAGAAATACTCATTATAAAAATTCAGAAAACAAAACATATTTTACATAGGTTTAAAGATGAACGTCTTGTGAATCCAACCACGGTGTCAGCTTTAAAAAATGCTTTACGGCGAAAGCATGCCTTACGATTATTTGAGAACATAGCCCACTAGACAATTCATTACAAACAGTAACCAGCCAAGTAGAACAGAGTCAGAGTCAGAAATAGAGATACAATGAATCCCTTACCTTTGATGATATTCATATGGTTGCACTCAGCAGACATTCATTTACTCAATAAATGTTTATTTTGTTCGATAAAGTCTCTTTATATACAAAAACCTCAGTTTTGTTTGCGCGTTTTCTTCAGTAATCCACAGGCTCAACCGCAGTCCAAAAAAATCCAAATTGTATCCATAAAGTTCATAGAAACATGTCAAACGTTGTTTATATTCAACCCTCAGGTTGTTTTTAGCCTAAATAATCGATAATATTTCAACCGGACAATAACGTTGTCAATTTAAAAGGTAAACAAGAATTGCTCTCTTTGTCGAGCGCATGAAAAAGCTCTGCCACACTTTAGCGTCCAGTCATTCCGAATGCTCTTATTCCCTCATTTTTCAGAATTCAAGCCTGAAACTATTTCTAAAGACTGTTGACATCTAGTGGAAGGCATAGAAACTGCAGTTTGAGTCCTAAGTCAATGGATACTGTAATGGCATTGAATAGAAAACTAAAAAAAAAACGACTTCCTGAATGGATTTTTCTCAGGTTTTTGCCTGCTAAATCAGTTATGTTATACTCACAGACACTATTTTAACCGTTTTGGAAACTTTAGAGTGTTTTCTATCCAAATCTACCAGTTATATGCATATCATATCTTCTGGGCCCGAGAATCAGGCTGTTTAAATTGGGCATGCATTTCATCCAAAATTCCGAATGCTGCCCCCTATCCTAGTGAAGTCAACACCACATGTCTTTTTGGGTTGGAGAGTTTTTATTTTGTCCTGTAGCTCATTCAAGGTAATTGGAGAATCCAGTGGGTTCTGGTATTCTTTAATAGTTGATTCTAAGATTTGTATTTGATCATGTATATGTTTTTGCTGTTTGTTCTTTGTTATAGAGCCAAAAAGATTGGAGAAGTTGTTTTGTCATAAATCTCTGTTTTGGATAGATAATTCTTTGTGTTGTTGTTTGTTTAGTGTTTGCCAATTTTACCAAAGTGGTTAGAGTCTATGGATTCTTCAATTACATTGAGCTAATTTCTGACGTGCTGTTCCTTCTTTTTCCGTAGTGTATTTCTGTATTGTTTTAGTGATTCACCATAGTGAAGGTGTAGACTCAGGTTTTCCGTGTCTCTATGTTTTTGGTTGGACAGGTTTCTCAATTTCTTTCTTAGATTTTTGCATTCTTCATCAAACCATTTGTCATTGTTGCTCATTTTCTTCGGGTTTTCTATTTCAGATTTTTTTAGATTTGATAGGGAAGCTGAGAGGTCAAATGTACTGTTAAGATTTTCTACTGCCAAGTTTACACCTGCACTATTGCAGTGGAACGTTTTACCCAGGAAGTTGTCTGAAAGGGATTGAATTTGTTTTTGCCTAATTATTTTTTGGTAGGTTTCCAAACTGCATTCCTTCCATATATTTAATTTCTTAATATTACTCATTTCCTTTGGCATTGATGCCTCATGTCAGGTTTTTGTCCGGTTCTGGCATTTAGGTCGCCACAGACTAGTACATGTCCCTGGGCCTGGAAATGATTGATTTCCCCCTCCGGGATGGAGAAGCTGTCTTCATTAAAGTATGGGGATTCTAGTGGGGGGATATAGGTAGCACACAGGAGGACATTTTTCTCTGTTAAAACCACTTGTGCATTGGGGAAAGTATAAGAAGCTTTTTAATCACTCCCTTCAGTGCTTTGGCCACCCTTTCCTGTTGTGTTCTCAGGTCGTTTGTGCCTGTGTGTATTATTGTGTGGCTGGGTGACCCTAGTTGGTCCTCAGACAGAAGGTCTAGGACGCGCTGGGTGTTTGTACACCAGAGTTTAGACACACAGTGTTTGGGAAAAGTTTTTTTTTCTTGTATATATTTCCCATTTGAGTCCATAAGGAGTATAATCTGTGTCTTGTGTATGTCCTCAGTGGGTGTGGGGGGGGGGGGGGTTGTCAGGAGGGTGGCTCAGAGGGGGTGAGAACCCCTGGGCTTGGGGTTCTACATTTGTCTGTTCTGCTGTGATGTCGGCGCTATGGTCAGGGTCTAGTGTGGACTGTTCTGCTGTGGTGTCGAGACTTTTGTCGGGAGCTGAGGTGGGCTGTTCTGCTGGCTTCTCTGCGGGGGTGGCCACCTCTCTAGTGGGTTGTTCTCTGTCACACGTTATCCCCCTCAACCTCTCCTCCAGCAGTCTGATCCTCTCCTCTAGTGCTCTGTTCTTCTCCTGCTATTGCTTTTTATATTGTTGAAGTTGTCTCACCACAGTCCAGAGTGCAGATATGTCTCTCTCCACCTCCAGCTCTCCGGGTCTGGTTAAGGGGGTGTTGTGCTGGACTGTTGTCTGGATCCGTGCTGACTGGAGTGTAATCACCTGCTGTTCCAGCTCCACCTTCCTTACCTCCAGCTGGGTAAATTTGTCCTTCATTTCAATGAGAGGGTAGTACTCTGTGCTGGGAGGTTGACTTTCTGCTTGGGGTTGCTCGTCTGTGGGGTTATATAATGAAGAGGCCTGGTCTGACCCGCTCGGGGTGCGGTTATCTTTCTCAAGGTAAAGCTTCTCCTGCTGGGCTAATTCTTTGATTAGTTGAAAGTCCAGCTGAAACTGTTTGGGGTTGCCCTGTACCATTACTGTTCCAGAGTTATAGAGATTTATATTAGCTGACTCAGAGTCCTCGTTGTCAAGTATCCTGAGTTTTCACCCCTCGTTAAGGAGTCAGATATTCAGTTTAACCTGTTGGGGATGGGGGCGCTGTTTAGACTATTTATGCTAATTTGGCTAATTTTTTAAACGGCTTCCCACAAAATCCTTGATCGTACAATATGCATATTATTATTATTATTGGATAGAAAACAGTCTATAGTTTCTATAGGAGTTGAAATTTTGTCTCTAAGTGGAACAGAGCCCATTCTACAGCAATTTCCCTGACATGGAGTCAGATTTGAGAAATGTTGGCCACTTTTCTGAAGTCAGTTAAAAGGGCACTGTCGTTGCTATGACTATACGGACACTTCTTACGTCTTCCCCTGGATGCCTTTACGTGATGACGATTCCAACGGGGTCGATTGCGCGTTCACAGGCCCTACAAATGAAAAAAACCTTTAGCTAGCAAGTCTTTTCTTGCTGCGTAACGCGCGTGGAAGACACCGACCCTCTCCTGTTCCAAGCGTTAGTTTAGCCTGTTATATTTCTCCGGTCATCTTTTCACTCGTTATAGGAGTTACAAACATCATAAAGTAGTTAATTTAAAGCGTTTTATAGCAATTTATATCCGTTTAGTGCGATTTTGGGACATTTATTTTTGCAACGATGTGAAAAGTTGGGCACGCTTTTCAGTTCATCCCGAACGCAGTTGACATTTCCACATGGCAAGAGGACAGCTTTCCACCAAAAGACGATTTCTCCCAAGAAAGGATCCTTTGCCCAAGATACTGATGGAAGAACAGCTCAAGGTAGGACATTTTTATTATGATAAATCGTGTTTCTGTCGAAACATTTTAGTGGCTTAGGACGCCATGTTTTTTGACGTAGCTTCGCTTGGCGCAAACTGTATTGAAAAGTAAGGATAAATTAAAAAATGTAATAACGCAATTGTATTAAGAATTAAATTGTCTATCAATCCCTGTCCACCCTATATTTTTTAGTCACGTTTATGAGTATTTATGTATAAGAGTAGATCACTGTCTAAGTGGCGCAAGGACATTTTCTGACCAGCTGAGCTACATTTCACATTGTCTAACCATGATTTTGGTGGCTAAATATAAACATTTTCGATCAAACTGTATATGCATGTTGTAATGTGATGTTACAGGAGTGTCATCGGAAGAATTCTGAGAAGGTTAGTGAAAAAATTAATATCTTTTGGCGATGTTGACTTTTATCGCTCACTTTGGCTAGAATCAATGCTGGGCTGCTAATTGCTATGTGCTAAGCTAATATAACGATTTATTGTGTTTTCGCTGTAAGACACTTAGAAAATCTGAAATATTGTCTGTATTCACAGGATCTGTGTCTTTCGATTCGTGTATGCTGTGTATTTTTACGAAATGTTTGGTGATTAGTAGTTAGGTAAACACGTTGCTCATTGTAATTATTCTAGTCCATTTGTGATGGTGGGTGCAATTGTAAACTATGCCATATACCTGAAATATGCACTTTTTTCTAACAAAACCTATCCCATACCATAAATATGTTATCAGACTGTCATCTAATGAGTTTTTTTGTTGGTTAGGGGCTATAAATATCTTAGTTTAGCCGAATTGGTGATGGCTACTGGTGTTGGTGGACAAATAAAAGATGGTGGATTATGCTAATGTGTTTTTAGGTAATAGATGTACATCTTTACATATTGTGTCTTCCCTGTAAAACATTTTAAAAATCGGAAATGTTGACTGGATTCACAAGATCTGTGTCTTTCATTAGCTGTATTGGACTTTAATGTGTGAAAGTTAAATATTTTAAAAAAATATTTTTTTTGAATTTCGCGGCACTGGTTTTTCAGTGGGGGGGGGGGGGGGGTGTGCCGCTAGCGCCACGCTGATCCTAGACAGGTTTTAATAGACTTTGACTATAATAATTACAGTCTTATTACAGGTCGCATGTGAGGTATATATAACACATACCGTATATGATTAATATTACCCCACTACACACACACACGCACGCACACGCACATGCACACACAAATACTATTTAGCTCTCTCTCTTTGTCTCTCTCCAACAGAGGGTTGTTATTGTTATTTTCTGTTAGTGACTGAAACACAGAATATATTGACGCTATCCCAAAAGTCTAGGTTATTTACAGCTGGATAGGCAGATTGTAATGTCGGAGGGTTGAGACACATGTAGTCACCATTACACATTACACAACTGACCCCCAAACGAAGGGTCAGTTGTAATTCCATGACAAAATAGCTAAATAAAATACATTTTCCGAAATAGAACCCCCCCCAAAAAAAAACATTTTATTTTGTGAATAAACCAAATTAGACTGGTATTAATTGAGTATTATAAATATGATTGTCTAACTAACATTTTGACCTCATATTCATTCACTTTGAGTGAGTAGAATACTGCAAGTTCTTTTAAAGTAGAATGTAGATATAGGCTGTACCAAATTGCACCCTATTCCCTATTTGGCTTTATTAATACACAGCACGGATCTACTACATAATTTGGTTCACGTCGCAGTGTTGGAGACACCTAAAGCATGTCCCCTCATTTTTTAGCCTACTATAAGAAATGTCGGGTGTGAGTTCAAGCCCTGGCTGGCTCAATCACATGTTTTTGTTATCATGTATGTGCAGAATGTTTCATATCTTTGTAGTAATACATTGATAAAGGAGTTGTGCTTTTCCAGAACCATGATGTTTTTTGCCCTTGCTGTTTTTTGCAATAAGTTGGGACACTTCCTATGTACCATGCATGTAGCCCAAGGCACTCTTTTTCTAATGAGAACAATTCACATTTTGTAGTTTACTTTTAAAAGTTTCTATTTATACATCTGCTCATAATTGTAGTCACATTTGGCACCCTTGGAATAACGCTGGACATAATGCATTGATTTCAACTGGTGTCACTTCTTTCTTTCAGAATCAGTGTCCTAATTATGTAAGAGGACATACAATACAGTTGTCTTCTTGGAGTCAGGACATATCCCTTTATGACTCAGACACCAACTATAATTTTCTCCCCTAGACCGAGACAGATGGTACTTCTCCTACAGTCTAGTCTTGCGTGTGGTAGCTTGTTGGCAAGGTCCTTGTTGGCATTTATTAAAACAATCAATGTCATTCAAAAAGAGCAATAACTTTTCTGGGTGTCTGTTGTGAAAATACAATTCAGGCCATCTTATTGTTTTCATTAAGTAAAATCTATCAAAATGCAATAGGAGTGAACAAAATGTGAATAGAAATAATGTTCAAGAAAACAAATTGGAGACTACTCAAGAAGACAAACACTAATATTTCATGTTCAATCAATCAATAAGGTTACATTATTCAAGAAATTACTTCATTTTAAAGGTTTCTCATAGAGAGAAAGAGCAATCTCACTCACTGAGTCAAACCAATCATTACAGAACAGTAATCAAACACTTTCTTTGCACCTTACAATCATTAAACAATGTATAAAACTGACTAATGTACACAATTTAACAATGTACTTTTGACAACATCCCATAACTTGAGAGCATCACAGTTTTCTTTAGCAGAGAGCAGGACATGAAAGATGTTGCATTCGTACTATACAGAGCCAACATCCCACTCCACCATATCTGAAAAGAGAGGAGGAGCGGATAGATAAAATACAGGGACAGATATAATTACTTTCTACGTCAGGCCTTGGCGGGAGATGGAAACATAAAGTTGTCCCCCCTGTTCAACTAATTATCTCCTCAGTGTTCCTATAACAGATTCATAAACGGCCCTCTCTCTCGCTCTCTTTCTCACTCTCCCTGTCTCTCGCTCCCCCTCCCCTCTCTCTCTCTCTCTCTTTTTCCATCTCTCCTTTCTTTCTCCTGCTAATAGCCCTGCCTTGTTTCAAAGCTGTCCACAAATTACCACCATTTTTCCATGTTTCCTAATTGCCAGAGTGAGAGTGAGATATTTAATTGTGGTGTTGGATGGAAATCGGAGGAGAGGGGGGCATAGGGATGGAAACACTTTGTCATTGTGGTTTGGCATTCTAAACTCCCAACCTTGACAGGGCTGTGCACCAGGTGGCTGTACTTTACATTGAGACAGTGGAGGGAAGGGTGGCCATTTTCAATCTGACACTGTGTTTAAACAAGAAAGATAATGCAATGAACTGAACTTAGTTCATATCATATTATTGTGCAAACTAACGAGTCTGGTACTCTTAGTTCATTCTCCAACTTCCTTTTCAATTAGCAGATGTGTTATTTCATGTAGAGAATGTGTGAAAACATCACGTAGGCCTAATGTATGTTGCCAGTCCTTTTATTCAATTAAAGCACTTTTGCCATGGATATGAAATTATTCCGCACTCTGGTGCAACACCAACATCTTTGGTAATATGACAGAAACATTGGATGAATTGTTATAAAGATGTTCTTTAATTGGTAACAGATTAAGGAGAAAGCATGGCATTGGATGTGCTCTTGTTCTAATTCGATTCATATCCACCCAGATAAGAAAACAGACTTCAAGACTATAACTAACATTCTTGTAAATATGTCTGAAAAATGTTGTGATGTTTTTTATGACCAGGGAGGGATGTAACAATATAATGAGATCAAAGGACGAACACACATCAAATGATAACTGGAACTGTATTGTCTTTGACAAGCAATTTTCCTACTCAAGAAAAGACAACTTAGCTCGTCACATTCTTGTTTTCGTTTTCTTCTTCTGTCTTCTTCATCTTCCTCCACCTCTTTCTCCCCTACCTCTTCCTTCTCTCCTCTCTCCTGGGCTTTGCTGTCCACCTGTCAGTCTGTCTACTCCCTCCATCCCGGCTCTAAAGCCCAGGGCCTCCAGGCTTAATCTAGAGCTTCGCTGTCGCTCTGTGATTTGCTTTTACTTCAAACCCATAAGTCCTTTCTCCTGTTTGCTGTCTGACAGCAGAGCTAGGACCGTAATCTTCACTTTCATACTTTCCCTTCTCCATTTAGAAGCATGTGAGCCTTCGTCCCAGGGGAAATGAAAAGGACTCTAAAGACAGAGGGAAATGGCCTTTTCCAGAAAGAGCATCAAATGACTTTAATAGATGGAACAGTGGTATGCTGTGCTTGCCTCCAGTTGTAATGTAAATATCCCGCTAAACAGCTCTCGTCCCCACAAATCGGAGTAATTTGACTCATCTGGAGAGGAGCAGGTAGAAGGCAATGGATTCGTTTCAATCGATACTCCGTGGCCGGCCGGCTCATTTCGCCACTTGTTTGTGAATTCTGTTCTAATGATTGGGTAATAAACAGCTATTACATTTTAGCTTCATTCTGCCCTCTCCTCTCCTCTCCACATTCCATACCCCCACACTCCAAAAACGGAGCTAAAATTAGGACATAACCCCACAAAGATCCTTCTGTCATGCTCATAGCTGCCACCGCTGCCACCATACAGATTCCTCGCCACCCATTTAGGTGACACGTGACCAGAATGTGAGTATTCAACATGAGACTCCAGGCCATTTGCATTTCTCTGACAGCTGTGTGGCCTTGGCTGCTCAGCGCTGAAAGAGAGCTCGCTAAGCTTACAGTCATACCCCAGCCCTCCACGTACACGGGCAGGGTTCTAGATAATTCCACAATGCTTTTAAGAATGTACCCAAAGTGGTAAATTCTAAAGAGTTGTAACGGCTTTTGAAGTGGGATGCAGTTCTAATGTTTGTGGGGAAAACACCCCTTTACAAAAATCAACCATAAATCGAGTTCAGAAAAAGGCAAAAAGGTTTAGAATATGTGTGGAATGGCTGATAATGTCATCATAATGAGGGCCGGTTCCACTCACTAACAGGATTAGACCTGAGAACTGAGAACACAGAGTTTTCCATAAAGTACAAAGTCAGGAAGTTTATTCTCCACTTCCCCTTTCCCTCCCTCCTCCTCCCTCCTCCTTTCAGCTTTTGTCTCATCACTTTCTCCATGCCTTCTCCATTTGATAGCTTTCCATTTTAATTTAGGGAGCGACTGGTTGTCTAATCGATGCTGGAAATACCTAATTAGGTAAAAGAGCAATTATTGATAATGACAGCCTAATGACACATTATTGGAAAAGCCAATCAGGGTGCACACTTTATGGAACAGTTCAGATTGGGTCTGTGATCGTGCCGAGCACCATTATGTACAACTCAGTTCTGAAATATAATGAAACTATTCTGTTTCGCTCCATGAGGATTTTTCTGATTAATTGCTCGTACATTATTAAAGCTTTAAGGTTGGGTGTTGCAGTACCACTTGTTCCAATCATCCAATAGAGGCCTGGGGAAGGCTGAGGATGTTGGGAGAACATTGGAATCGGAGGAGAATACTAGAACTATGCACAAGCTGGTCTGGGGCTAATTATTTCAACAGAATCATAAAAGGGTCTTAGCCTCTCTCTCTCTCTCTCTCTCTCTGCCTCCTTCTTATGTGAGATAGAGGAAGTTCTATAGTTATTACTGACATGCCATGTGTTGGTTGGTGTAGATTTGTGGTGGGCAACTCGGATCATGGAGGGCCTACAAGAGCTGGACTGGAACAAAAGCCTGCACACACTGCAGCCCTCCAGGATCAGAGATCTCCACTCCTGAGGTGACCAGGTACAATATGGGGGACTGTGTCCCTGGTAGAGCATAGGATCTATTAGTATTACTTAGTTTTACTGTGCTGCAGAACTTCCCATAAACGTTTTAAAAGTAGAGAGTCAGAGTCACCTCAGTTGACTCTTTAGATGGACCACAAACTGACTGCTCATTTACACCAAAGAATCCAGGTAAGCTGACTTCACTGCACTTTCCAGGAAACTAGGGTTCAGCAACCCCTGCAGTAGATGATTGCTCCTAAAATCCAAATACTTTCTATTTAAATGATCTCTTTGAGCTAGACATTTAGCTAGAACGCTGTAGCACATAACTTTTAAACAGTGTTTTTGACTCAGATGAAACTTCAAAATAATTGTTTCAGTGCTTGGTGTGAAATAGATCATCCATCACGCTGCACCATGTCATAAAAGCTAACAGTTTATTATGGGAACAGCTAGGGCAGGGGCCGCGTGTGGGGGAGTTCCACATTAAGTCCAATGTAATTTGTCTTCATCATGCTCACCCTATTCTGAAGTGCATGGCTCTCTGAGACGTTTTTAAATGGGAAAATTCTCCGGCATTGAGGTTGCATTTTACGGAGTCCAAGCCATCATGCACCCCAGTGGCTATGTAACGATCCAGTTCACTCTTTTCCTCTTCTAACTTATGAAGTCTGTAGATATGTATCTACAGACCTGCAGAAGGGATTCATCTTCTACTTTACAAATTTGCCAGTTGGCTGCAGCTTCAATGTACTCCTTTTGTTCTGGCTCTGTAATCGTGACGTTGACATTCTACAAATGAGTCGTAGTAATAGCTACAGGATTTTCACTCCTAACAAATGACTGTAACAGATAGCCATGCCGTCAAACATCCAGTTTGGTTCATTCCCATTCAGTCTCTTCTCTCCGTGCTGAGAGTTTGTCAATACTCTCACCATAGACATCAAAGGTCAGAGATGGTACTTTGCCTATCACTTCTCTTTATGAATTGCTCTCCTCTGACTCCCCCATAAATCAGCAGCCATCACCACCCAGCAGAGGTCAATGTGTGTGTGTGTGTGTGTGTGTGTGTGTGTGTGTGTGTGTGTGTGTGTGTGTGTGTGTGTGTATGTTGGGGGAGTTTTCATTGGTATTCCTCTGAAGTGACAGCCAAACATAAAATTGTCTTAATAAACTGTTAGTTTTAATTAAGAAATGGTTCCAGTACTTGTGAGCGTTGGACTGCCCATTAGAATTTAAGACCAGAAGACGGCTTATACCATTTTAGAATTCTGTTTAATGTTTATGTTAATGAGGTGTTGCCTTGCAACAATTTTGTAGTTTGAATCTAATTACAATAAAGCTCCATATGATGTGTTTCGGCAACTGTATTTTAATAGAGCATTTAAAGTACAATTCCTAAAGACGAAATGGTCATCCCTTCTAATTTGCATGCTCTGCCCCTAATTTCATAATAAGGGAAATAACAATGAGTTAGTTTTAATTGTATGTATTGGAATGAGGAAATTAAAGTGAGGTAATGAAACAATTTCGGGGGAATATGAATTAATCCATGCTAATATTTACATGTTGAAACCAACTCAAGATACCGTTGAACCTTATTAAAAAACGGTGAAAGTCATAAGACTGTGACCTTAATTGTAACGATGTGCGCTGAGAGTCGGGAAGCAAGTACAGGGAATGATTATTTAATAAAATAAACGGAACATAATACAAAACAAGAAACACTAACAGCACACAGACATGAAACTGAAACAGAAACAATAACGCCTGAGGAAGGAACCAAAGAAAGGGACATAAATAGGGCAGGTAATCAAGGAGGGGATGCAGTTTAGGTGAGTGTTATTATGCGCGTAACGAGGGTGACAGGTGTGTGCCATAACGAGCAGCCTGATGACCTGGAGGCCGGAGAGGGAGCACACGTGACAATACTCCCTCCCCGACGTGAGGCTTCTGCCCCAGGACGGCAACCAAAATGACAATCCCAGGGATCAGGAGCGGACCAGTCACCTCTGCTAAGGCGCGGGAGCATGGCAACCTAGAGCGCCAGAGAAAGAGAGCATACGTGACAGGACCCCCTCCCCGGGTGCGCGGCTCCAGCTGCAGGACGCCAACCACAGGGACGATCCCGGGGATCAGGAGCGGACCGGTCGCCTCCAGTGAGGCGCAGAAACCTGACGAACCGGCTGAGGCGTGAGTGCCTGATTAGCCGGCTAAGACCTCCCGGGTTGTCTCGGTTGAGGCACGGGAACCTGTTCACCCAGCTGAGGCATGGGAGCCTATTGATCCTGCTGAGGCATGGGAGCCTATTGATCCTGCTGAGGCATGGGAGCCTATCGATCCCGCTGAGGCATGAAAACCAGTTGAACCCTCCGAGGCATGGGATTCCAACAAACCTACTAAGGCCTCCAGGAAGCTGCGGTACTGACACCTAGACCCGACATCACCTCCAACACAAAAAAACACACAAAAAAAAACACTCCTTGACACTTCCCTTTGGTGAGGCGTTATTCTGTAACGATGTGCACTGAGAGTCGGGAAGCAAGTACAGGGAGTGTATTTAATAAAATAAACGGAACATAATCCTGTTCTTGTTTAATGATGTTCTGTAATATGTCATCCTATATTATTATTTCATGTTTTGTATGGACCCCAGGAAGAGTAGCTGCTGCTTTTGCAACAGTTAATGGGGATTCTAATAAAATACCAAATACAAAACAAACACGAACAGCACACAAACATGAAACAGAAACAATAACACCTGGGAAAGGAACCAAAGGGAGTGACATAAATAGGGCAGGTAATCAAGGAGGAGATGGAGTCCAGGTGAGTGTCATTATGCGCTGATGCGCGTAACGATGGTGACAGGTGTCATAACGAGCAGCCTGGTGACCTAGAGGCCGGAGAGGGAGCACACGTGACATTAATTGTAACGGCTTTCCTCCTCCTCTTCATCCGAAGAGGAGGAGCAGGGATTGAACCAAAATGCAGCGTTGTAGTTCGACATATTATTTATTTACAACAAACAGACGAAGACGAAAAACTCTTGAACAAAAATACAAAACAATAAACGACGTAGACAGACCTGGACGACGAACTTACATGAAACACGAAGAACGCATGAACAGGAAAACTGACTACATAAAACGAACGAACAAACAAAACCGAAAACAGTCCCGTGTGGCGTAACATACACAGACACTGACATAGGAGACAACCACCCACAAACAAACAGTGTGAAAACACCTACCTTAATATGGCTCTCAATCAGAGGAAATGAAAACCACCTGCCTCTAATTGAGAGCCATATCAGGTCACCCCTTTAACCAACATAGAAACACATAACATAGACTACCCACCCAAACTCACGCCCTGACCGTCAAACACATACAAAATAACAGAAAACCGGTCAGGAACGTGACATTAATCTTGTTGCGCTCAATTGAATTTGAATATTCATCATATGTATTGTGAATTTAACACATCCCTGCGACATTTGCATGCTTGTGAAAACCAACCTGCTTAATTTTAAATCCTTCACTCATGAATACTTTCATTATTGCATTGGCACTTGAGAGATATGTTGCCACTGGGCATATAGTATTGTTTTTTTGCCTCCATTTTACCTGCACCACCTGATGGAAATATTGACAAATCCTCAACGTCATTAGACGAGTTGGAGTTGTCACAGAAACAGTATGCAACTCTAGTTTCCTACTGTTTTAAAGTGTGAAAGGTGTCTTTAAAGATATAAATAAGTTCCTCCTTTCTCCTAAGAAATGGAAATGCTAATAGCTAATCATCAACCAAAGTATTTAATTTCAGTACTTTTCCATTTTTTACTAAGCATTTAATGTTACAGAGGACTTTGCAAGTGGTGCAGAAAGGCTACAGGGAATGGAGTGCTGTTCCACGTGGAGCCTTCTTGTATCCATTCAAATATTCCAATCTTTGAAGAAGACTGTAGGCTTCTCTTTTTGTCTATTTGCCCCTAGTTATCCCCCTTCAAGTCATCTATGTTCAATCTCTGTGGTTCAAACAAAGCTTAGAAACTGTGTAGGGGGTTTAGAACATGTGAATAATGATTTAGCCTAAATTAGTGTAACAGACCAACACAATCAGAGTAGAGTGACGGCCCAGATTAGAAAAATCCAGGTGATTTGTCACGTTCCTGACCTATTGTTCCTTTTTCTTTTATTTATTTAGTTGGTCGGGGCGTGAGTTGGGGTGGGTTGTCTTTGTGTGTTTTTGTATTGTCTAGGGTGTTGTATGGTTTAGGGGGTTAAGTAGAGTAGATGGGTTAGTGTTCAGTGTAGGTGTCTAGGAAAGTCTATGGTTGCCTGAATTGGTTCTCAATCAGAGACAGCTGGTTATTGTTGTCTCTGATTGGGAGCCATATTTAAGGCAGCCATAGGCTTTAGCTGTTTGTGGGTAATTGTCTATGTGTAGTGTTTGTGTCAGCACTATCTGTCTTTATAGCTTCACGGTCGTCAGTTTTGTTATTTTGTTAGTTTGTGTATAGTTGTTTGTTTCTTGTTTGTTTTCTCTCTTCTTAAATAAAATAAGATGTATTTTGCACACGCTGCGCCTTGGTCCAATCTCTATCAGCAAGACGATCGTGACATGATTACACAAAACAATTAAACATTTTGATTTGCCTGTTTTTTCTACACTGTGAAAATGATGCCTTTTTTATGTAAGAGCTGTTTGAGAAAAAAAATGCCTGGAATTTCAGCCTGTTCAGGTGGGATGGACTTTTTGGCCCAGATCAGGACATCACACTGATCTGGGCCACATTTTAGGGAAGACCCAGATGCAGAGAGTGTAGAAGTAACACAAGTGTATTACTAGACCAGGGGAAAGGACAGGTCAAGGGCAGGCAGAGGTCAGTAATCCTGTGTGGTGTGACAAGGTACAGAACGGCAGGCAAGTCAGGCAGAAAGGTCAAAACCAGGAAAACAGGGACTAGAAAAAGACAGGAGCAAGGGGAAAACACACTGGTAGGCGTGACAAATAAAACAAAATAGCAACATACAAACAGAGAACACAGGTATAAATACAGTGGGGCAAAAAAGTATTTAGTCAGCCACCAATAAATTCATTAAAAATCCTACAATGTGATTTTCTGGAAAAAAAAATCTCATTTTGTCTGTCATAGTTGAAGTGTACCTATTATGAAAATTACAGGCCTCTCTCATCTTTTTAATTAGGAGAACTTGCACAATTGGTGGCTGACTAAATACTTTTTTGCCCTACTGTACACTGGGGATAATGGGGAAGATGGGCGACACCTGGAGAGAGATGGAGACAAGCACGAAGACAGGTGAAACAGATCTGAGTGTGACATCTGATTACAATAGACAAATGACTGTTCATTTGGGTAAGGGGTGGACTCTAGACCACCCTACCAGCCAATCAGGGCTGTGTATGTAAATATCTTAAAATGTGTTTCTTAACGCCCCCACACGATCAGACTGAACATTTCAATGCCCAAAAGAGGCCCAAAAATGTATTATTAAAAATATGTTTTTGGTGGTTTATTAGACATACAGTGATGCTTTAAGAATTACATCAAAAAGTCTGCATTGGGGCTTTCAAGAATTTATATCCTTAACTTGATATTATCATACATCCACATTTTTGCAATCGTTTCTCACAGTTAAAGTGCATTTGGAATGTATTCAGACCCCTTGACTTATTCCATATCTTGTTACATTACAGCCTTATTCTAAAATGTATTAGATTTTCCTCATCAATCTACAGACAGTACCCCATAACGACAAAGCGAAAACAGATTTGTAGAATATTAGCAAATGTATTAAAAATAAAAACTTTAATATTACATTAACATAAGTATTCAGACCCTTTACTCAGTACTTTGTTGAAGCACCTTTGGCAGCGATTACAGCTTCGAGTCTTCTTGGGTATGGAGCTACAAGCTTGGGAAACCTGTATTTTGGGAGTTTCTCCCATTCTTCTCTGCAGATCCTCTCAAGCTCTGTCAGGTTGGATGGGTAGCGTCGCTGCACAGCTATTTTCAGGTCTCTCCAGAGATGTTCAATCGGTTTCAAGTCCGGGCTCTGGCTGGGTCACTCAAGGACATTCAGAGACCAGTTCCATTGTCACTCCTGCATTGTCTTGGCTGTGTGCTTAGGGTCATTGTCGTGTTGAAAGGTGAACCTTCATCCCAGTATGAGGTCCTGAGCGCTCTGGGGCAGGTTATCATCAAGGATCTCTCTGTACTTTGCTCAGTTCATCTTTCCGTCGAACCTGACTAGTCTCCCAGTCCCTGCCACTGAAAAACATCCCTACAGCATGATGCTGACACCACCATGTGTCACCGTAGGGATGGTACCAGGTTTCCTCCAGGTTTGACGCTTGGCATTCAGGCCAACGAGATCAATTTTTATTTCATCAGACCAGAGAATCTTGTTTGTCATGGTCTGAGAGTCCTTTGGGTGCCTTTTGGCAAACTCCAAGCGGGCCGTTATGTGCCTTTTACTGAGGATTGGCTTCCGTTTGGCCATTCTACTGGAGTGCTGCAGAGATGGTTGTCCTTCTGAAGGGTTCTCCCATCTCCACAGAGGAACTCTGGAGCTCTGTAAGGGTGACCATCAGGTCCTTGGTCTCCTTCCTGACCAAAGCCCTCCTCCCCCGATTGCTCAGTTTGGCCGGGCGGCCAGCTCTAGGAAGGGTCTTGGTGGTTTCAAACTTCTTCCACTTAAGAATGACGGAGGCCACTGTGTTCTTGGGGACATTCAATGCTGAATAAATGTTTTGGTATCCTTCCCCAGATCTGTCCTTCGACACAATTCTGTCTTGGAGCTCTACGAACAATTTCTTCAACATCATGGCTTGGTTTATGCTCTGACACGCACTGTCTACTGTGGGACCTTATATAGACAGGTGTGTGCCTTTCCAAATAATGTCCAATCAATTGAATTTACCACAGGTGGACTCCAATAAATTTATATGAATAACTTTGGTGTTAACACATGTATTTATTTGATTTACAACTGCACACTAGCAATACTAAATATATAAATTTTTTAATTAATTTGTTTGAGGCAATGATTCTCGTTTACTGTGTAATTTATCTCACCTGTGGTACGTAAGTTGCAGGAGCCTACATGGTAAAAAATAGCCATTCAACCAGTTTTGAAAAGAAAAAACAGAACATTCTGTTCCATTGCACTACATTATAAAGTGCCATGGATGCCAATATATTTGACAGCACCTGTAGGCCTGTACTGTACTTATATGAACCGAAAACTGAAGTCCTTTTGTCTGATCTATTTAACTATAAGGGCTATGTTTTATATGATTTTTTCTCTTGTTCCTTAGCACCACTGCACATAGTAAACACAGCAGACACACAGTCAGACAAACAAACACACAAAGAAACACACACAGGGGAGCATTGCTGGCTTTCTCACATATTCACTGCTTCTGTAAAATGATGGTTCATTAACTAACCCCTCAGAAGCATTCCTTCATTTTTATTCCCCTCGCTCACCTTTCGTCTGTTATTTGTTTTCCGATCCATTAGGTCAGCTCTATGTAGGGATCAGTTTCTTGTGTGGAACTGCTCTGGTGTCATGCTGCACTCTGGCTTCAAATGGTCCTCAAAAAGTTGCATACATTTGGGACTGTTCCGCCTCTCTCCCTGAGACTCTGACTCATCACATCAAAGAGTTCACATGCACAAAGCAATCATTTGTATCAGTTTTCTTTGTTAGAGACACTTTAAAGTGTGCATTCTGCGCAAAATAGAGAACAGCTTTTTATAAACCCAGTTATAGAAGAGAGGTGAGTGAGGAGGCACGTGGGACATTAAAAGGACACAGATCAAGATCGTAGAATGTTGTGAAGTGTGTTCAGAACACAATACTGAACATTAACATATTTTACGTGGGTGAATATTTGGTATGTTGGTATTAAGACATAATACTAAAGTAGTGGTGTGTGGGTAAAATCACTGGGGAAGCCAAGCCAGAAAAAACAAACATATTACAACTTATGTGGCCACATTTATTGTAGCTGGATATTTTAACAAAGAAAATTTGAGGAAAACGCTACCGAAGTTCTATCAACACTTTGACTGTAGTACTCGACCATTGCTACTCCCCCTTCCGGGATGCCTAAAAGGCCCTCCCCCACCCTCCCTTTGGCAAATCAGATCACGACTCGATTTTCCTCCTCCTTCCTACAGGCAGAAACTCAAACAGGAAGTACCCATGCCAAGGTCTATTCAATGCTGGTCTGACCACTCAGAACCCATGCTTAAAGATTGTTTTGATCACAGACCAGCTGGCTGGAGTGTTTACGGACGTAATCAATATCTCCCTATCCCTGTCTGCTGTCCCCACTTGCTTCAAAATGTCCACCACTGTTCATGTACCCAAGAAAGCAAAGGTAACTGAACTAAAGGACTATTGCCCTGTAGCACTCACTTCTGTCATCATAAAGTGCTTTGAGAGGCTAGTTAACCGCTAGGCTACCTGCCACCCCACTCTATTCCTGTCTAACCTCATATGCCAGGTTTAACTTAACCACTTGTGTGTGTGTTTGCTTAGTTACTGAAAATGTGTTATACCTAAAGTACACCCATCACTAGAGCTGCGTTTACACAGGCAGCCCAATTCTGATATTTTTCAACTAACTGGTCTTTTGACCAATCACATCAGATCTTTTCAAAGCAGATCTGATTGGTCAAAAGACCAATTAGTGCAAAAAATATCAGAATTGTGCTTCCTGTCTAAACGCAGGCTAATTAGCCTAGCTGTTTAATGCTAAACACACACTTGCTTCTGAATTGGGTAGCTCACAACAGTGTGGAATTCTGCCACAGTTGTTTGTGTGTTTTCCCACTAATGAAAATTGGGTGTTTATTTTACCTGTGGAAAAGCAGACACACAAATAAGGGAGAGAACACCTCAACAGCCTTCCCTTCCCCCCTGTCCAGACACAGCCAAGTAGCACTCTTTTAATTATTTAACTAGTCAAGCCAGTAAAGAACAAATTATTTTTTACAATGACGGCCTACCCCGGCCAAACCCTAATGACACTGGGCTAATTTTGCACTGCCCTATAGGACTCCTAATGACAGCCAGTTGTGATACAGCCTGGAATCGAACCAAGGTCTGTTGTGACACTTCCAGCACTGAGATGCAGTGCCTTAGACCACTGTGCCACTCGGGAGCCCCTGTGTCATATCCATCTGTGTCCCAGATACAAACCTCATTAGCTAAGAGACAAAACAGTTTGGGCCATTTACTGCAGACAAACACACTGTAAGCAATGCATTTAGCCTCAGTTAATAGGGGTTCTCTATCAGGAGCTCCGCAAACTCATTTTCAAACTTGCAACAGCAACACCTTGTTTGGGACTTTTTCCAGGAGTTGCAGATTGATTGTGATTGAGGTGAGGGTGGCTCACAACCCTCAGAAATCACTCTGGGCCTGTAGAACAGATGACCTTTGACATTTTCACATTTAATAAACATCAAAACAGGATGTTCGCAAGGCTTTCATAGTGCCCAACGTCAGACAACCGATTATTAGGTGCATCCCTCAAAAAGTTTTCAGAGGCCTGTGGGGAAAATGTCAGGCTCTTCACCTGCGGATCAGGGATAAAAGGATTGTGACACCTAAGAGCACACTAAGAGAAGAGAAGAGGGAGCGCTGCTCCCCGATTCTCACACCCCAGCAATCTGGCTTTCTGTCCCACAATCCATCACAGTGTCAGTGGCTGGGCCATATGCCATACTGACAAACCTGCCTGTCAGAGGTACAATGTCCTGCATGACAGTTTGGCATTTTAACTAAAGAGATGAACTTTCAAACTTACACACTCCTCTTCTAACAAAACATCTGTGTGAGGATTAAAACCCCTAAGGTCGATGTCCGCACCCCCGCAAAAATATATACTGAACAAAAATATAAATGCAACATGTAAAAATGTTTGTCCCATGTTTCATGAGCTAAAATTAAATATCCCAGAAATGTTCCATATGCACAAAAAGCACATTTTTCATAAATGTTATGCACAAATTTTACATCCTGTTAGTGATAATTTCTCCTTTGCCAAGATAATTCATCCACCTGACAGATGTGGCATATCAAGAAGCATGATCATTACACAGGTGCACCTTGTGCTGGGGACAATAAAAGGTCACTCTAAAATGTGCAGTTTTGTCACATAACACAATGCCACAGATGTCTCAAGTTTTGAGGGAGTATGCAATTGGCATGCTGCCTGCAGGAATGTTCACCAGAGCTGTTGCCAGATAATTGAATGTTAATTTCTCTACAATAAGCCATCTCCAACGTTGTTTTAGAGGATTTGGTAGTACGTCCAACCAGTCTTACAACCGCAGACCATGTTTAACCACGCACACCCAGGATCTCCACATCGGGCTTCTTCACCTGCGGGATCGTCTTAGACCAGTCACCCAGACAGCTTATGAAACTGAGGAGTATTTCTGTCTGTAATAAAGTCCTTTTGTGGGGTAAAACTCTTTCTGATTGGCTGAGCCTGGCTCTCCAGTGGGTGGGACTGGCTGCCAAGTGGGTGATCCTATGCCCTCCCAGTCCCACCCATCTCCCTATGTCACACTACCACATCTGCAGTGAAAGGTGACAAGGCTAGATTGGTGTTTGTCCGACCATGAAAGATCCTGAAAATCGGTCTTCTCACAAAATCATCTGTAGCATATTTATATGGAAGGAGGAGACTCTCAGTTCTCAGTTTTGCTCTACGACCCCCACAGGCCTCACAAGACTTGTCTGAAAGTCCCCCAGTACCAGTTGAATTTTTTTATAGAAGTATATATGGAGACTGTTTAGTGCCAAAAATAAGAGGTTAAATACATATCAAAAATATAATGATAAATGTTCCTCGATTTTTCTTATATCTCTCAGATATAGGACAGACACTTCAAAACAAATTTCCTTTCGATTTTTCGGGGGGGGACTATCTGTTGTTCCTTGGGTTTGTATGGGCTAATAGCAGTAATGCCAAAAAAGTATTTTCATATGTTTTTTGAGAGAGCAGGACTCAGATCCTAGGTGAGCAATGGATGGATGGTTTTGCCGAGCGCATGCCCCTATGTCCTGTTGACTCAGGAAAGTAAAGGGTGGAGGCTTTTAGCATCAGAGACCACAAACACAACAGATAAACTTTTGTTTGGTTGTTTTGATGGGTGGGGAAGTGACATTTACAAGAATAGATCACTTAGTTAATCTTTTTCAACTAACAAAAGTTGTAATAACGTTGCAATACCTCCACTGGAAATGTTCTCAATATGCAATAACTCAGTCTCACTTAAGAGGGTTAAAAGGGTGAAATTATCTTCCTGCAGAGCAATCAGTCTGAAGTCACCATGCTGTGAGATTGCACATCAGAAATCATTGTATAATGGCCTCGGCTCGCCAATAATACCCCTCTCACTTCATCATAAAAAGGAAATGTTCATTAATTGAACGGCCTGACAGCTGCCATACAGACCCTGGAATTAATTTATTTCAATGCAATGTTCATCATTAACATGAATATTTAGCTGTCAGCCTCAGTCTGCCATCACTTGTAATTGGGCTCAAAGACATGCAGTAAGTAAGAACTGATATTCATATTATGGCTCTGATTTACTGTTAGCCTTGAATTATACTGACATTATGACTTAAAATGTTGCATTCCAAGATTTGGATCCAGATTTTATATTCATCATTTTTATCCAGATTTGTTTCCAAGATTTGTATCCAGAATTTACACTCAGAAGTAAGTTTATTGGGTACCCCACCCCTTTCACGAAAATGGTTTGCTCCTACAGACAGTGAATAATGTGGCCATGGCTTGCTATATAAAGCAGGCAGACAGGCATTAAGTTACTGTTCGATTGAACGTTAGAATGAGCAAAACAAGTGACCCAAGCGACTTTGAGCGTGGTACTAGGTGCGCTGGTTCCAGTTTCTCAGAAGCGTCTGGTCTCCTGGGCTTTTCACACATGACAGTGTCTACGGTTTATCGAAAATGGTGCCACAAAGTAAACATCCATTCAACAGCAGTCCTGTGGGCGAAAACAGCTTGTTAATGAGAGGTCAAATGAGAATGGCAAGAATCGTGCAAACTAGCAGGCGGGCCACAAACGGTCAAACAACGGCGCAGTACAACAGTGGCGTGCAGAACAGCATCTCGGGAAAGCTCAAAGAATCTGTGCGCCAAAGAATTCAGGCTGTTCTGGAGGCAAAGGGGGTACGACCCGGTACTAGATGGATGTACCTAATAAACTGGCCAGTGAGTGTGAATTCAATATTTTAAAACCACGTCTCTCATCCAGATTTTGGATTTCCTGTGATATTGTGCTGCTGTGCGCTAATGTCTTTCTCGGACAACTGACGTACGTGTTCTTCATTTATAATGCAGTTTACAGGCTGAGATAATTCAGGTCAAATAGCTAGCGAAACAGGGGACTACCTACAAGGACTGTGACCTCATAATGATGTGCATACTGTCTACATGACATTTAAGACTGAACACTGTCATAACACATGCATTATGCATGTCTATGACTATAAGCTGCGACCCAGGTCCTGATGTGTTATTGTTGTGTCTGACAGTGTGTTGGTAATAGGGAGTTATAACCTCGATCAATGCTAACCCCATTAATGGAAATGCATTTTTACATGGTGAATCCCACCGATGACTAAAGAGGCAGATGCTACACAATTGACACCAGGAACCCTGAGAGAGGTATAAAGAGATGACATTGACATTGTTTTAATGTCATTTCTGCATCTATGGTTATCTTTCAGAATCTTGCAACCTTGCAGTCCTAAGTGACTTTATTGACACATTCTGACAACCTTTCGAACAGACATTGCAAGTAGTGATAGCTCTTTCGTAATATGAAAGAACAACGTGCTGCTTTCAAAACTACCAATGAAACTTGTTTGGTGCTTTTTATGTTTTTGCTATTTGCTTTATTGTATGTAGTACATACTTTCTGGTGACTAATGTTGTCATGACCTAGAGTCTAGACAAATGACACATCAGTAGCTTATTGTAGTGTCTTGCTTCTGCCACTGTAGGACGTCAGTAGCTAGAGTCCCTGTACGTCCAACCCTCACAGTGAGCCATTCTTTTTAAGTCTGCCTCAAATCCTTTTGACCCACTGACCATTGTAAGACTTGACTTTTCTCTTTCATAAACTAGTGAACAGCGACTTCTTTTCTTTTTTTATGGCGCACGGCAAGCTGCTTTTAGTTCCCTCTTTGAAGGTCAGACGGTGTGTGAAGAGTAAATGTTGTCCAAAGTGGATACGGAGAGAAGCAGAGAAAAGCCTGTAGCTGGTCTGGACAAGGCCTGTCAGGGAAAAAAGTGTTTAATAAATGACTGCTTACACCCGAACAAAGAGGCCAGGGACCTCGCAGACTATACATCTTAAAAATCAATATGACAGCCCCAAGTAATCAGTATCAATGATTTTAAACTGAAATAAGTCCCTTGGGGAGGATGATAAAATCCTCCAACTCAGCTCTGAAAACATCTCTCCAATGAAAGATGTAGGGCGGAGAAAGACCTTATTGATACTCCGAGCACCTCAGCAGTAGGGTCAGGAACATGCAGGTGGCAAATGGTGCGGATTGTGAAAGTCATGATTTCTCTCTCTCTTACACACACTCTTTCTCTCTGTCTGAGGCTCCTGCTCTCTCTCTCTCCCTCAAGTTCACACATACTTTTTCTATCTTGCTAATACGAAGGGGTTTTAGACTCATCAAACTGACTGTGTCACTGTTCTTTCACTCTCCCTGTCTTCCTTAACTTTCTGGTCTTTGTCTATCTTTCATAGTCGCTCTTGACTTCTGTCTGTTTTGGGCTCGTTTCTTTTTAACATAAGCCCATATTGGCAGAGAGGAAAAGGGAAATTATTTGCTGTATAGCAGGTTTGGAACGGGCTGTGTCCTTTATGTAGACAATGTTTAATCTCTTTGCTCTGGCACCAGTAAGAAACCTTGTGAATAGTATCCTGTCATGCTTTAAGCTTCTGGGACCATCTGTGGGTAAATGTCAACAAATAACATTTTGTCAGCATTTTAAACATTTATCTGCTCAAATTCTACAGTGGCGGTGGCTGCTGCAACCCTTAAGGGTCCCCTGGATGTATTTTAAGCTGAGATAAAGCCCAACACACGTATATTCACTGCAGCCACTGTTCCAAGCATTAATTTCTGCAGACGAATTTGGCAAAACAAAACAACTCTGGTTTAAAGCTCTGCTAACCTCAAACCACAGAGCAGGATTCACCCTACCATAGCAAAACAATTAACTGCACCCGCCATAAAGGCTATATTGAATATCACTGTATTCAATTTTCCAAATGTGAAGTTATATAGGAGGGCAATGACAATACACCCGAAATGTCATCCGAAAGACCATATTAGCCAAAGGGCTATGTGCAGAGTTTCTTGATACTGCAGGGATTTGGAGAGTGAATAGGGAGGAGATGACAGGAGGCAAGCTGCTGCTGCTGTTGCTGCCTCCTGCTCTATAGTGCCCATGCAGACACACTAATATCCTCAGTGGTGTGCTTCTGCAAAGAGGAGCTGCACTCTACTCTGCTCCGTCTCAAGCTCCACTCTCTCCACACAGCCAGCCAGTCGCACATTTATTGAAGACAGTTTTCTTACTTGGACGTCTATAAAGTGTCATACAGAAAGTCAACTCTGCGTAATGTTTCCCAACTTGCACCTATGAAGTGCATAATGCGCTGTTGACAACAGCCTGTACAAGGCCTAGGTTACATCAGTTAATTTCACATCTCTTTTATTAGTTGTGGCATTGTCATTAAATAATGTTATTCAATAAATGGTTATCTCAGGAAAGGGTTTACCTTATTCATATAAATACTTGATGCCTCTTCTGTTATTGGCAATGTCTTTGTTCAGAGTTTGTCACTCCCTGACCATAGAGAGCCTTTTTATTCTCTATTTTGGTTAGGTTGGGGTGTGACTAGGGTGGGTAATCTAGGTTGTTTTATTTCTATGTTAGCCTGGTATGGTTCCCAATCAGAGGCAGCTGTTTAGCGTTGTCTCTGATTGGTGATCATATTTAGGCCGCCATTTCCCCACTGGTTTTTGTGGGATCTTGTTTATGTGTAGTTGCCTGTGAGCACTCCATAGCTTCACGTATAGTTTAAAAAAAAATTGTTTTGTGCGTTTCCCGTCAATAAATTATGTGGAACCCATATCACGCTGTGCTTTGGTCCGAATGTGACAGAAGATCCCACCACACCAGGACCAAGCAGCGTGCCCAGGAGGAGAAGGTATCCTGGGCTTGGGAGGAGATCAAGGAGGATAAGATATCCTGGACTTGGGAGGAAATACTGGGAGGACACGAAAGCATTCCTTAGAAGCAGACGCAAGGAGAGAAGGGAAGACAGCAACGACGCCGTGGTTCGCGGCCACAACGAAAGCCCAAAGAACAGCCCCCAAAAAGTTTTGGGGAGGGGCACACGGGGTGGTCGGCGAAGCCGAGGAGTGAATCAATCTGGGTGAAGATGGAAAAATTGGAGGAGAGTGAACGGAGAGAGTCAGAGACCGTCAGGGAGTTGATGGAGAAATTGGAGGAGAGAAATGAGAGAGTCGTTGTGTTGGTGTATGAGGCACGACATTCGCCCTAAGGAGCGTGTTATCTGTTTGATGCCACCTGAGTCAACTCTCCGTACTCGTCCTGAGGAGCGTGCTATCAGTCTGGTAAAATCTGTGCCGGCTCCACGCACCAGGTCTGCAGTACGCCTCCCCAGTCCAGTACGTCCTGTGCCTGCTCTTCGCACTCGCCCTGAAGTGCATGTCACCAGTCCGGTGCCACCTGTGCTGGCTCCACGCACTAGGCTTCCGGCGACGGTCCCCAGTCCAGAGCTTCCGGCGACGGTC
The DNA here is from genome assembly GCF_029448725.1 of Salvelinus fontinalis. NCBI lineage: Eukaryota > Metazoa > Chordata > Actinopteri > Salmoniformes > Salmonidae > Salvelinus > Salvelinus fontinalis. The sequence goes on from NC_074677.1 coordinate 27,221,119, forward strand.
CCCAGTCCAGAGCTTCCGGCGACGGTCCCCAGTCCAGAGCTTCCGGCGACGGTCCCCAGTCCAGAGCTTCCGGCGACGGTCCCCAGTCCAGTGCTTCTGGCGACGGTCCCCAGTCCAGTGCTTCCGGCGACGGTCCCCAGTCCAGAGCTTCAAGCGACAGTTCACAGTCCAGAGCTTCCAGCGACTGTTCACAGTCCGGAACCTCCTTCAACGGTCCACAGTCCGGCACCTCCTACGATGGTCCACAGTCCGGAACCTCCTTCGACGGTCCAGAGTCCGGGACCTCCTACGACGGTCCACAGTCCGGAACCTCCTGCGAGGGTCCACGGTCCGGAACCTCCAGCGACGGTCCACGGTCCGGAATCTCCAGTGACGGTCAACGTTCCGGAACCTCCAGCGAGGGTCAACGGTCTGGAGCTTCCAGGCTAGACGGCCAGTCCAGCTCCAGGGCAGGAGCCTTCCTCTGCGCTGGTGCCCATTCCAGGCACGGTGTCCAGTCCAGCTCCAAGGCCGGAGCCTTTCTCTGCGCCGGTGCCCAGTCCAGGCACGGTGTCCAGTCCTGCTCCATGGCCGGAGCTTTCCTCTGCGCCGGTGCCCAGTCCAGGCACGGCATCCAGTCCCGCTGCCTGGACTTCTTCTGGCGACGGTCCCCAGTCCAGTGCTTCCGGCGACGGTCCCCAGTCCAGAGCTTCAAGCGACAGTTCACAGTCCAGAGCTTCCAGCGACTGTTCACAGTCCGGAACCTCCTTCAACGGTCCACAGTCCGGAACCTCCTACGATGGTCCACAGTCCGGAACCTCCTTCGACGGTCCACAGTCCGGAACCTCCTACGACGGTCCACAGTCCGGAACCTCCTGCGAGGGTCCACGGTCCGGAACCTCCAGCGACGGTCCACGGTCCGGAATCTCCAGTGACGGTCAACGTTCCGGAACCTCCAGCGAGGGTCAACGGTCTGGAGCTTCCAGGCTAGGCGGCCAGTCCAGCTCCTCCAGGGCAGGAGCCTTCCTCTGCGCTGGTGCCCATTCCAGGCACGGTGTCCAGTCCAGCTCCAAGGCCGGAGCCTTCCTCTGCGCCGGTGCCCAGTCCAGGCACGGCATCCAGTCCTGCTCCATGGCCGGAGCTTTCCTCTGCGCCGGTGCCCAGTCCAGGCACGGCATCCAGTCCCGCTCCAAGGCCGGAGCCTTCCTCTGCGCCGGTGCCCAGTCCAGGCACGGCGTCCAGTCCCGCTCCAAGGCCGGAGCCTTCCTCTGTGCCGGTGTCCAGTCCAGGCACGGCGTCCAGTCCGGTTCCATGGCTGGAGCCTTCTTCTGCGCCGGTGCCCAGTCCAGGCACGGCGTCCAGTCCCGCTCCATGGCAGGAGCCTTCCTCTGCGCCGGTGCCCAGGTCGGGTGCGGCGTTCAACCCAGCTCCATGGCCGGGGTCCTCCTCTGCGCCCAGGCCCAGCCCGGGCACGGCGTTCTACCCGGCTCCCTGGCCGGACCCGTGGTCTGGGCGGGGGCAAAGTCCTGCTACCGATGCTGGCGGATCCGCGAGCAGAATGGGTACTTCGCCTCCCGCAGCGAAAACCGCCACCGACGCTAGATGCCCACCCGGACCCTCCCCTATAGAGTCAGGTTTTGTGGCCGGAGTCCGCACCTTTGGGGGGGGGGGGGGTACTGTCACGCCCTGACCATAAAGAGCCTTTTTATTCTCTGTTTTGGTTAGGGTGTGACTAGGGTGGGTAATCTAGGTTGTTTTATTTCTATGTTGGCCTGGTATGGTCCCCAATAAGAGGCAGCTGTTTAGCATTGTCTCTGATTGGGGATCATATTCCGGCAGCCATTTCCCCACTGGTTTTTGTGGGATCTTGCTTATGTATAGTTGCCTGTGAGCGCTCCATAGCTTCACGTATCATTTGTTTTTTTATTGTTTTGTGCGTTTCACGTCAATAAATTATGTGGAACCCATATCACGCTGTGCTTTGGTCCGAATGATCCTACGACGATCGTGACAAAGTTTAGGAAGATTCAAGGACTTTATAAAAACATCTGAACACCCAAGCAGTAATTGAGTTTCAAAAGCACAACCTGATTGAATATGTCAACCACACGGTTTGAAAGGAGTATTGTCTGTAGCCTCCGTGCCAAATTTAAACCTACTGCATCAGTTGGAGTGCAGTGATTTAAGAACTGAGGTAAGGTATAGCCAAAATTCATCAGTAATAAGCATGCCATGACCACACACTTACCTCTGCATATTCATGTTCTCTGCTCAAATATACTTCTGTGATGGATTCATTTCGGTTTCTCTTTCCTAGCATCCAGCGGGAGGTGATTTTGTGGTGGTGGTGTTGTGTGTGTGTGTAATTTCCATTTCCCTCTACCAGTGAGTCATATAAGCCCATCATAATTATTCATACCGTGTTGGCTTTTGACGCAGGAGCGTGACTTTGCGTACTTTGTCATAAACACCTCTTAATTAAGCCCACGGACCATGTACAACACAGAACTCTATTAGTACTTCTATTAGTTCCCGCCCTCCGATGGTACACATTACTACCCAACACCAGCAGAACTCTGTTATGTGCTTAATGAATTACGTCTCTGTGGTGAGTAGTGTCGATGTGGGTGAAGAGCCAGAAGGTTGGCATCACATCAGATTGCGTCTCTGGCGAGCATATTAACCCTGATGACACCCAGGACTTCTGTCTAAGACATGATGGAGAAAAGACTTGGCTGTGTTTACAGATATAGCATCTGAATTTGAGCACCTTATTGTTGACATTTCTTGCACAGGTTGTAGTGTATTCAATGTTTTAAAAGGATTCAAAAGTTTGTAGGCCTAATTTCCACTTTAAAATGTCAGACTTGATTTGCCCTAAAAAAAATTGCCCTTCAAAAATGTCCATTAATTATGATCCACACAATAATTCTAATTATTTTCCTGTGGTAGCAAACTGGGTCAAATTAAGATCCTACATCTGTATAAAAAAAACGTATGTACGACTTCAACAAAACGCATTTCATCCAACTGAATGATCACTGTTTGTCAAAGGGAGGTAGAGGCATACACACCTCCGGACCAAGTTGTCTCTCAGTGATAGCATCGTTCATTATCATGCCCACACAACGATGAAACGCCTATGTTCTGGTTGATCATGGTACTCTAAAGATGGCCGGCATTCTCTTTGATAAATCATCAGGGTCACACAGTGCTTTATATGGCTTGATAATCTTCTGTGAAACGTTTCTCATTTCTCTTCTACCTTGATGAAGCTTATCATGCTACAGCAGGCTATGTACTGCCCAAAGTCCATTACACTCCAATCTGGGAATATTTTGCCTGTAATAGGTCCACATGCATTGAATCTCACAGCTAGGCAGGGAAGAAATGTGTGAATTCTATAACATAATGTTGTTATAATGATCTCAGTAGAAGTTGTCACTTTCACTCTCCACATATTAGCTTCCATCCCACTTGGTTGATGTATGCCATCCAAGCCAGTTTTGTGGCATTCTCAGCACAACTGACAGGCATGAAATTGACGACTCAATGTATTTTTAACTCCAGCAAACACTCATTAAGCTCATTGTCATGGCCACCACTATGGGTATAACGTTGCTATTTCATGCAGATAACTCTATAAGAGATATGTGCTTGTATAGGGGTCATCATTCCTATCCAACTCTATAATCATTGGTAGTTACTTTATGTAACCTGCTGCAGAGTTACATGAAACCCAGCAATGTCCTTCGGTATTCAAACTTATGTCTGGGTTGAGCCTAGTAATATACTGTGCATTAGAGGATAAGGCTTTCAATTTGAGCACTGGACAGAGCAGCATGACCTTCATTAGCTCAAGCTGACCTTGATATTAATTTACATTCTCTCACTAATAGAATCGTGCTGTATGGATGTGCACATCTACTCTGTGAAGAATATTCAAGTAATTGATATCCATATGAGTATCATAATCTTAGCTATCCACTACTCTGTATTTGTCAGCTGGCTGGCTCTAGTAAAATTCTATAAAGTTAAAATGTTTTCACAATTAACAATGAATTCCTATGTGCTTTGTGGTAACTGTATGCTGCAACACAGTTCACATAATTTCCTTCCGTGTCCTGATATCACAGTGAATCGCTTTTGTCACACGCATGCACGCACGCACACAGACCCATCCACCCACACGCACGTTTCTGTATTCAAAACATTTTCATGGTAGGCTGTTACTGGAAACCTGCTGAATCCTGCAAATTTTTAGGGCCTCCTGACATGCTCATTCAGTATTTCACACAGCTCCCTGGTGAAGTGTTCTTTGCTGCCCTGTTCTCTGCTCCCGGCCTGTCATTGTGTTTTGACTCTGGCAGGCAGTGGTCAGGGCAGCTCTTTCTCTCTCTCTCTCTCTCATGAGTCATGGGGCAGCCTTCTACTCTCTCACTGAAGACCATTCATTTTACATCACTTAATGGATGTTTGGGTAATTATCAGCTTTTCAGAGCCTTTTGGGCCCCATTTGGGCTTTTTTAATCTCCGGGTGTAGTTGTCCTTGATTATCTGAGCAAGGATGTCTTTGCTTTTTTCCTCTGTAATGATGAGTATTTTTTTATATATACACTGCTCAAAAAAATAAAGGGAACACTTAAACAACACAATGTAACTCCAAGTCAATCACACTTCTGTGAAATCAAACTGTCCACTTAGGAAGCAACACTGATTGACAATAAATTTCACATGCTGTTGTGCAAATGGAATAGACAAAAGGTGGAAATTACAGGCAATTAGCAAGACACCCCCAAAAAAGGAGTGATTCTGCAGGTGGTGACCACAGACCACTTCTCAGTTCCTATGCTTCCAGGCTGATGTTTTGGTCACTTTTGAATGCTGGCGGTGCTCTCACTCTAATGGTAGCATGACACGGAGTCTACAACCCACACAAGTGGCTCAGGTAGTGCAGTTCATCCAGGATGGCACATCAATGCGAGCTGTGGCAAAAAGGTTTGCTGTGTCTGTCAGCGTAGTGTCCAGAGCATGGAGGCGCTATCAGGAGACAGGCCAGTACATCAGGAGACGTGGAGGAGGCCGTAGGAGGGCAACAACCCAGCAGCAGGACCGCTACCTCCGCCTTTGTGCAAGGAGGTGCACTGCCAGAGCCCTGCAAAATGACCTCCAGCAGGCCACAAATGTGCATGTGCCAGCATATGGTCTCACAAGGGGTCTGAGGATCTCATCTCGGTACCTATTGGCAGTCAGACTACCTCTGGCGAGCACATGGAGGGCTGTGCGGCCCCACAAAGAAATGCTACCCCACACCATGACTGACCCATCGCCAAACCGGTCATGCTGGAGGATGTTGCAGGCAGCAGAACGTTCTCCACGGCGTCTCCAGACTCTGTCACGTCTTGTGCTCAGTGTGAACCTGCTTTCATCTATGAAGAGCACAGGGCGCCAGTGGCGAATTTGCCAATCTTGGTGTTCTCTGGCAAATGCCAAACGTCCTGCACGGTGTTGGGCTGTAAGCACAACCCCCACCTGTGGACGTCGGGCCCTCATACCACCCTCATGGAGTCTGTTTCTGACCGTTTGAGCAGACACATGCACATTTGTGGCCTGCTGGAGGTCATTTTGCAGGGCGCTGGCAGTGCACCTCCTTGCACAAAGGCGGAGGTAGCGGTCCTGCTGCTGGGTTGTTGCCCTCCTACGGCCTCCTCCACGTCTCCTGATGTACTGGCCTGTCTCCTGATAGCGCCTCCATGCTCTGGACACTACGCTGACAGACACAGCAAACCTTTTTGCCACAGCTCGCATTGATGTGCCATCCTGGATGAACTGCACTACCTGAGCCACTTGTGTGGGTTGTAGACTCCGTCTCATGCTACCACTAGAGTGAGAGCACCACCAGCATTCAAAAGTGACACATCAGCCAGGAAGCATAGGAACTGAGAAGTGGTCTGTGGTCACCACCTGCAGAATCACTCCTTTTTTGGGGGTGTCTTGCTAATTGCCTATAATTTCCACCTTTTGTCTATTCCATTTGCACAACAGCATGTGAAATTTATTGTCAATCAGTGTTGCTTCCTAAGTGGACAGTTTGATTTCACAGAAGTGTGATTGACTTGGAGTTACATTGTGTTGTTTAAGTGTTCCCTTTATTTTTTTGAGCAGTGTATATATATATATATATTTTTTTTTTTTACTCTGAGTAAAATGGCTTGGAAGAATGAGCATCAATACCCAGTCAGATATCCTCTAAAGTTCTCCCTAAGGAGCTGCATGCTGTGTATGAAGATGGGCAAGGTGTCCGTTAGCATGAAATTGTTGCTTTAGGTGTTGTTTTTCAAAGGGAAAATCATTTGACTGCAGCAGTATTGAAGGAGTGTTGCTTTGAAGGAGGATTTGAAACCTCAGAGGAGTATAAGTTAAAGCTCAGGGATTGCCCAGCCCATGGCTGCTGACCGTATCATTCTCCTACTACATCTCAGGGGATTGTGACCCTCCCAGGGACGTCATTACACTGTCTCAATAACAAATAGCACAATCAGAGACACTGCTGGGTGGGGTATCAGTGAATGTGTGTGTGTGTAACGGAGTTAAGAATGTGCTGTAAGCTCACTCCACAGCTATATTGAAATGTCGGCGATAGAGCTATCGATAGCTCAGATGGTTTCGATAGCTCCTACGTTGTCAAGGAGGGCGGTCCTATGTGTCTGCGATCAGAGGATCATTGGTTTGAGCCCAGCATGGGGAAAGTTAGCAGCACACTGACATCCATTTCACGTGCATGTGTGTTGTGGGGATTTACTTCACCTCTGTTTTCAATCCGCTGATGACTGGTTGCTTTTTTGTTCGTTTTGTCTTTGTCTGTATCACGTGGCAATGCTGCACTGTGATTTGTCTGGGTTGTTGTTGTCGGGCGGATGGGCAGCCGGAGCGGCCATACTTGCGGGACTGAGGAGTTTTGATGGAATGGGAGAGTTTTTGATCTGTATGGGTCTGGAGGAGGGATGTCAGTTTCAGTCTGTGAGGGGCTGCTGTAAGAGGAAAAGCACAGCGCTCTAGAGATCATGGCAAGGCAGTTTAATGAGGCCACCAGAGAGAAAGAGAGAGAGAGACAGAGACGGGGGGGGGGGGGGGGCACGCAGTGCCTGTCTGATGCAGCCTTGTAAGGGGTAACACACACCTCTGTCTCACACGATCACCGACTCACTTACTGACTGACTGGCTGAGTTATAGACTGACAAAAGGCAACAGCAGAGGAACTGTACTGTGAGGCAGCTGAATTTCTCTTCTTGATTTTTTCATCTATCTCACTCCCTATAGAACAACCCAAAGCATACAGGCTTTCCTTGACAGTCCTCAAATGGTTGCAGCTATACCCTGGAAATAACTAAACATTCTGGACGATACACATAAACTACCGTACCAGGTTTATCGCGGTCTTCCAGATTGAGACGGCAGCATTTTGTATATTCTACATATTAATTTATAAGCTCATACATACCAATGCTCAGCAGTCTGAGTGTTACATTCAGAGTAGATGGATCCAGAGAGCCCAGCTTGCCTTACCTTGGCCCATTGGGCTACTTCTGCTCCGCTATTTCATCCACAAGCACAGCGAAGGGAGCAGCGGAGGGGCATATGACAGCTTGGCAGGACTCCTGGAGTGGACAGTTTTTATGTCTCTTTTTGGTTTGGTCAGGGTGTGATTTGGGTGGGCATTCTATGTTCTTTATTTCTATGATTTGTGTTTCTATGTTTTGGCCAGGTATGGTTCTCAATCAGGGACAGCTGTCTATCGTTGTCTCTGATTGGGAATCATACTTAGGCAGCCCTTTTTCCCACCTGTGATTGTGGGTAGTTTTCTTTGTTAGTGGCACTATAGCCCTGTAAGCTTCATGGTTGTTTCTTAATTTGTTGTTTTGTTGGCGACATTTACTAAAATAAAATAAAATATACGTTCACCACGCTGCATCTTGGTCTCCTTCCGACGACGGCCGTGACAGACAGGCTGTGGGCTGTTCTCCAGCTGCTTCAGAGAGCCGCTATGAAAAGCCTGTTAGCAGCTCCCTCACTCACACACAACAACAGGGATGATGGGAGAAAAACTCTGGACAGGAGAGAGCAAGTGAGAGTGAAGGAATTTGCTGCCATAACTCTTGGTCTCTGATGTGTAACAATGCTGTCACACAAGGCAGCAGAGTCATAACGTAGTAGAAGAAAGAGAAGAAACTGTAACAGATATTCTTATTACAATGTTTTCGGTCATTTTTCGAGAGTACAGCCACAACAATAGAGAAAATATTAGGATGGTTTTGGAAATGTCCAGTCTTTCCTAGTCTGTCATCTCACATGGAACTGTACATGAAAAATGGCATTATTAAGCCCATAAGAATACAAGTATTCAATGATGCTTATTAATGCGTGCATTACATTGTGGAGAGATGCTGCAGACTGGTATTGCGACCTCCAGCTTGGGGTTCAATGACACTGCTGGATTTACAGTGGGAAGCAGCAGGCTGGAGCAGAGCAGAGTGTGGGGATGGGAACAGCAGATTAACTAGCGGTTTGACCTTTCTGTAAGACTGACTCATCCACTCACTCCCTTTGTCACAAGATTAAGCATTTGAATGCACGGTAAGGTCGGGGGGGGGGGGTAACGGGCGCTGCGTTACACTTTTAGAAAAAAAGTGCTATCTACAACCTAAAAGGATTCTTCAGCTGTCCCCATAGGGGAACCATTTGAAGAACCCTTGTTAGTTCGAGGTATAACCTTTGATTCCAAGTTGAACCATTTTGGGTTCCAGTAGAACCCTTTCCACAGAGGGTTTTACATGGAACCCAAAATGGTTCTACCTGGAACCAAAAATAATTTTCCAATGGGGAAAGCCAAAGAACCATTTTGGAACTAGAGTGTATACAGAAAGCTTTCTCTCTTTGGTGGAGGAGATTGGACGAGGGCTGTATGGCAGCTTGTTCAGACAGAGGAGACGTAATTTCCCAGCCTGGGATTGCATGAGCCTAGGTGTTTGGAGGGAGGGATCCTAAAAGATGCTGAGTGTTTGACTGTCACTGCATGAAGCTAGGGACAAATATAGCTCCTAATGTGATCATTTTGGTGTGTGTGTGTGTGTGTGTGTGTGTGTGTGTGTGTGTGTGTGTGTGTGTGTGTGTGTGTGTGTGTGTGTGTGTGTGTGTGTGTGTGTGTGTGTGTGTGTGTGTGTGTGTGTGTGTGTGTGTGTGTGTGTGTGCTTGCGTGGCCATTTTTATGCCTGTGTGCATTTGTATACACACCCTCATTTTCTCTTGGCCAGCATGCCCATCTATTTGTTACCCAGTGGTCTCTCTGTCTGTCTCTGTCTGTCTAGCTCAGGTTTCCTTGATCTGTCTTGGCTTCTGTAATTTGCAGCATCATCAGTGGCCATGGCCTCTCTCTCTCTCTTCAGGGCAGCAAGGAGCATCTATTCTCCTCTGACTCTCGCTGCTTCTCATCCTCACAGCTGCACACTTCATGCAGAGCCAGAGCGTGCACAAATTAGCATTTAGCTGTCGTACTGTACGCCTGGAAAATCACACACACATATGATCCCTTCTCATGGAAAAGAGCGTTGCTCTGCAGCACATTGGCCAATGCAGATGGTGAAGTTAATTGCGTTACAGACTTAAGGCTCCAATAAGCCTTTATCGCTCTATTGCCCCCATACACACACGTTCCAGATTCCCAGCTCGGACTCAGTCTCTCTCTCTCTGGTTTGTGTTGAGGCGTTGCCACGAGAAGCTGAGCAATGTAGAGAGAGGCTCAAACTCCTTTAGGATACCAGGCAGTGAAAGTAAACAGATTTACATTAGCTATCTGTGAGACAGGGAGGGAAAACCCAAGAGGTTAATTATTCAACAAATAACGATTTGAGGCTATACGTTGTACTGGTGTTAATGAGGCCACAGGAGATGGAGGGAGCAGGAGCTATAGAGGAGATGAGGGCCTCAGTGTGTCTCTTCTATAGCATATTGATATTGTACACAGAGGATGCCTCTACACGCTAAGGTTTTATATGACTAGTTTTATCAATCTGTACTTGCCCTCTGCTTTGCATATTGCTTTAGCTGTATATCTCTGTAAAGAAGGTTTGTAAAGACATCACTCTTGCAGATAGGTGAGGTATGTTCAGCCAGCATGTTACAGTCCCGATGTACATGTATTTGAATGCCACACCATGGTAACGCTGTCACCACTTTGCTTCCAGAGGCAGTTTGGAACTCGGTAGTGAGTGTTGCAATCAAGGACAGACTTCAGCACTTGGCGGTCCCGTTCTGTGAGCTTGTGTGGCCTACCACTTCGCGGCTGAGCTGTTGTTGCTCCTAGCCGTTTTCACTTCACAATAACATCACTTACAGTTGACCAGGGCAGCTCTAGCAGAGCCGAAATTTGACGAACTGACATGTTGGAAAGGTAGCATTCTATGACCGTGCCAAGTTGAAAGTCGTTGAGCTCTTCAGTAAGGCCATTCTACTGCCAATGTTCGTCTATGGAGATCGCATGGCTGTGTGCTCGATTTTATATACCTGTTAGCAACGGCTGTGGCTGAAATAGCCGAATCCCCTAATTATTGGGTGTCCACATAGTTTTTTTAATTAGTGTCCATGGAAAATGTAGTATAGTGAACAATTTACAATTGCAGACAGTTGCAAATAACAGATGAGCGAGAGAAAGGCTACAGAGACAAGAGCCCAAGGGGTAAAAAAATAAAAATAAACTGAAAATAAAACTTTTTTTTGTGAAGACTTTTGTTGCAGGCACACATATTGGATTCAATAGCACCACTAAAGTATTGTCAGTGTTTGTAAATCTGCTCTTGCTTCAAGGACAGGCCATTGTGTGTGCAGTTTAAACCACGATCAGAGGGAAATTGTATTCGTGTGTAATCATCGACCTTGACTTTTTTGCTGGTGAGGCAGACATTACGCTCCTCGTCCCTCCTCCTTGCTGGCAAAATCAACACACTGAGCAAATCTGATAGGTGAAAACAAAAAGAGAATTGCCAGCTTGGCCTGCATGTATTTGTGTTATTCCAATTGATCATCACATTAATAATTTCTTCAATGATCCTGCTAGTGCTTTTGTTCTAATGAATGTTGAGGCTGGGCTGTGTGAAGGCATTGATTCCTCTGGTTAAATGATTATGATCAGGCTCAGATTAATACATTTTACAGCTCATTGGGACACTTCTTATTCAGAAGGCCTTGTTCCTTCTCATCATCCCCTTTCTGCCATTACTGTAGCCACCCCATGATGGATGACAGACCCCCCACCTCACACCCCCAACCTCCCTGACATGGGGCTATATTCACCCCCTTCAGTGGTCTGCACTGTCCCAGTCATATTTTAGCATGTCCGTCCATGAGTTGTTGCTCTTCAGGCTCTGTGGCCCTGCATGGAAAAACAGCAGACCTGAAACTACAGGACTTCTCATTAGGAGTCAGAGTGAATAGCACAGATTGGTCTCTCTCTGTCTCTCCTCTTTTCTATGTCTCTAGGTCTCATCCCCTCCCTCTCATACTCTCTCTATCCCTTTCTCTCTCTAACCCTCTCTTTGGATCACAAACTCAGACAGATGGTTGCAGTGTGGAGAGTAAACCTCTACAATGTTTAAGTTCGGCTTCTACATATAAATGTTAATTCATTTGCTCGGGGGCTCAAACGTGTTCATTATTTCCATGCCATGTTTAGCAATGCCATAAGAGGAGATTGGTTACACTGGTGATTTGCTCAGTGGTTGTTATGGTTGATTTGATGGGGATTACGGTTATGAAGTACATAGTATTTATATGAGCATTACAGCCTGAACTAGAACAGTTGACTCCTTAAGAAATGTCTCAGATCACAGGTGCGTAGGAAAATCAAAATATGAAGTAGAATATTAGAATGGACACCCGCCCACTGCATAGCCTATAGGGCCTAGTCTACTTGCAAATGAAACACTACAAATCAAAGCATATCACATTTTGATGGAAAGTGTGACATTTTGGTCACATGTGGTAGGTAGATCATTAGGGAAAGAGGTTGTAGGACCACTAATACAGTATCAATCACTTCTACGAAAGACCTCTTTTCAAACTTGCTGAAAATTCCATCCACGGCCATTTTAACTGACAGACATTGATCATAGAAACCTCCTGCTTTCCCTAAGACCTGGCTGTCTAATTTAAAGTAAGTTCTAAAGTTAAGAAGGTAAACTACTGTATAGCCAGTCAGTGCACCAAACAATAAATTATTTAATGTTCACACAAAATTATAGCTGAGGAATTCTATTACCTTGATGACTTAGGCTTAGCAGACATGTTTTAGATGAGCCAGGGTATGCAAGGTAGAAGGAGATCCATACTGCACCAGAGAGAGTAGCATAAGTCTCTGAGAGTTTTTATGAGAAAGACACACACTCTCCTGCATGAGCAAACACACACACACACACACACACACACACACACACACACACACACACACACACACACACACACACACACACACACACACACACACACACACACACACACACACACACACACACACACACACACACACATACACAGAGAGAGAGAGACTTTACTCCCTCCACTGCCCTCTTATTATCAACATAATATGGACTTACTGATGATAGAGCTGTGCTGGTGGCTGGGTGGAGATGTGGTGCTTAAGGGCCAGAGAGATAGATTTATGTCTCTGACTGACACACTGCCTCTGGGCCCCTGAGACCTGTGTGATCAGAATGGGTTGTTTTTAGAGTGATTGTCGTCTAATAGTGGCCCAGCTTTCCAACCTATGCCACTCTATCAGAGTGTTTGTAGTGATATCAGCTGTGGTGAAGGTTGCTGACCCATGCATTGGGACCTCTGTCATACTGTACGCACACAGGTGCATTCATCAAGGTGCTGGTGTTAAAGATGGCAGCTAGCTTAGCATTGTGTAGTAATGACATGTTGTGTGTCCCTGAGATCGGGCATACTATTGCTGCCAACCAAAAATAAACATGGGCTTTTTAGGGTCAGCAATAATGACAGTGTCTTGTGAGCTTTGGCACGTTGTAGTGAGCATGTGTCAATGTAGTGTGTGGACTGGTACATGCTACATCTACTACTGTAGATGGACTCTTTCTTATCGCAACTGACTGTGCGAAGATGTGCATGAAAACAGCTGGAGAAAACAAAAGTTTGCAATTAACTGGAACCTATAACTAGGGACACATCAGTGTACTCATATCTCCAGCATTGCCCTCAATCTCTCTGACAATGTGTCATCTTCTTTTATGAGAAGGTTTTTAGGTTTTTCTATTGAAATGATCTGCTCTAAGATGGATATGTTTCACACTCAATGTGAGTTGTTAGACAGTATACGGGAGATGATTTCAATCTTTGGATTTGGCTTCATTGTGAGGTCTGGGTATTCTGCACTCAGCATTGACGCACCGTGCTGTCTCTGCACTACATTCACAAATGAATGAACATGTCTGACATAGATAGAAGGGTTACACAACACTGCTTATCAGTATTGAACAGTGCTGTACTGTACTTTAATCTGTGTTGTTGTAGTTGTTGGACAGCCTCCCTGCAGAACACCCGATTAGAAAACCCCAATCTGTGTAGCTTTTCCAGAGAAGAGATGCCTCTAATCATAGGCTCAGTCACTGGTATACTTTTATTTACAAAGCCATTTTGGGTTTACTACCTTTTTATTTGGGCATTTTTAATGTTCAGAAATGTGGTGGGTACTCTCTTCGTTCGCTGGACTTTATTCTGCTAACTGTTCCAAATGTCCGAACTGAATTTGGTAAAAGGGCTTTAATGTACTCTGCGCCATTGTCTTGGAACACCTTACAAAAAGAACTTGTCCCGATTGGTGTTTTTAAATCACTGATGAAGGATTTTGAGGCTGATTCCCTGACCTGTCAGTGTTTTTAATTTGCTGTTTTTGATTTTGTTATACTCTTGTGAATTCAATGGTTTTTACTAGATTACTTGTAGTTTTTCATGTTGTCTGTCTGTAATTTTTGTAATGACTTGGTGCTGCCTATCTTGGCCAGGACACTCTTGAAAAATTTGCCCTTCCTGGTTGAGCCCTTCCTGGTTAAATAAAGGTTAACTTCTTATGGCTGCAGGGCGGTGCCAGTAAACTTATGACAACAGCCAGCTCAAAGTGCAGGGCGCGAAATTCAAAAGATATTTTTTTTTAAATATATAACTTTCACACATTAACAAGTCCAAGACACCAGATGAAAGGTACATATCTTGTGAATCAAGCTGTCAGGGGTTGTGTGCGGAGAATACTTGGAGTCAAACGCAGGACACAGGTGTTGAGCGAAACCACAGAGTTTTACTCAAGATAAATGCACAATTCCACAAATGGAACATAAACAGATACGAACACGTATCAAATACAACACCTAACGCACAAACAATCACGGACAAACAGAAATGAAAGCCAGAGGGTTAAATAGGGAACATGATGGGGGAATTGAAACCAGGTGTGTATAATACAGACAAAACAAAACAAAACTGAAAAATGGATCGATGGCGGCTAGAAAGCCGGTGACGTCGACCGCCGAACACCACCCGAACAAGGAGAAGGGCCGACCTCGGCGGAAGTCGTGACAGTACCCCTCCCCTGACGCGCGGCTCCAGCAGCGCGACGACTCCGGCCTCGGGGACGACCCGGAGGGCGAGGTGCAGGGCGATCCGGGTCGAGACGGTGAAACTCTTGTAACATGGATGGATCTAGAATGTCCTCCACCGGTACCCAGCATCTCTCCTCCGGACCGTACCCCTCCCACTCCACGAGATACTGAAGGCCCCTCGCCCGACGTCTAGAATCCATGATGGCCCTTACGGTATACGCCGTGACCCCCTCGATGTCAAGAGGGGGCGGAGGGACCTCCTGCACCTCAGACTGCTGGAGCGGACCAGCCACCACCGGCCTGAGGAGAGACACATGGAACGAGGGATTAATACGGTAATCAGGGGGGAGTTGTAACCTATAACAAACCTCGTTCAGTCTCCTCAGGACTTTAAATGGCCCCACAAACCCCGGACCCAGCTTCCGGCAGGGCAGGTGAAGGGGTAGGTTTCGGGTCGAGAGCCAGACCCGATCCCCCGGTGCATACACGGGGGCCTCACTGCGGTGGCGGTCGGCACTCGCCTTTTGTCTCCTGATGGCCCATTGTAGCCGTACGTGGGCAGCGTTCCAAGTCTCCTCTGAGTGCCGAAACCATTCATCCACCGCAGGAGCGTCAATCTGGCTCTGATGCCATGGTGCCAGGACCGGCTGGTAACCTAGCACACACTGAAAAGGTGATAGGTTGGTAGAGGAGTGGCGGAGGGAGTTCTGGGCCATCTCGGCCCAGGGGATGTAAGCTGCCCACTCCCCCGGCCGGTCCTGGCAATAGGACCTCAGAAACCTACCCACATCCTGGTTTACTCTTTCCACCTGCCCGTTGGTCTCGGGGTGGAAACCTGAGGTAAGGCTGACCGAGATCCCCAGGCATTCCATAAACGCCCTCCAGACTCTAGACGTAAATTGGGGACCCCGATCAGAAACTATATCCTCAGGCACCCCGTAGTGCCGGAATACATGGGTGAACAGAGCCTCCGCAGTTTGTAGAGCCGTAGGGAGACCGGGCAAAGGAAGGAGACGGCAGGACTTAGAAAACCGATCCACAACGACCAGGATCGTGGTGTTACCCCGCGACGGGGGAAGATCCGTCACAAAATCCACCGATAGGTGTGACCATGGTCGCTGTGGAACGGGAAGGGGTTGTAATTTCCCTCTGGGCAGATGTCTAGGTGCCTTGCACTGTGCACATACCGAACAGGAGGAAACATAAACCCGCACGTCCTTAGCTAAAGTGGGCCACCAGTACTTCCCAGAAAGGCAGCGCACCGTCCGACCGATACCAGGATGACCAGAGGAGGGTGACGTATGAGCCCAACAGATCAAACGATCGCGGACATCAAACGGAACGTACATACGCCCAGCTGGACAGTCAGGTGGAATGGGCTCTGAACGTGACGCCCGTTTGATGTCCGCGTCCACCTCCCATACCACCGGTGCCACCAGGCGAGAGGCTGGAATGATGGGAGTGGGATCTGAGGACCTCTCCTCTGTATCATACAGCCGGGACAGTGCGTCTGCCTTAACGTTCTGGGAACCTGGTTTGTAGGAAAGGGTGAAATCAAAACGGGTGAAAAACATGGCCCACCTTGCCTGACGAGGGTTCATTCTCCTCGCTGCCCGTATGTACTCCAGATTGCGGTGGTCAGTCCAAATGAGAAAAGGGTGTCTAGCCCCCTCAAGCCAGTGTCTCCACGCTTTCAGAGCCATGACAACAGCCAGCAACTCCCGGTCCCCCACATCATAGTGGCGTACCCGAACGCTGAGACAGCACAGCCCCTATCCCCGCCTCGGACGCGTCCACCTCAACCATGAATGCTAAGGAAGGATCAGGATGAGCCAGCACGGGAGCTGAAGTAAACAGAGCCTTCAGGTGACCAAACGCCCTGTCCGCTCCAGCTGTCCACTGCAGTCTCACCGGTCCTCCCTTCAGCAGTGAGGTAATGGGAGTCGCTACCTGACCAAAACCCCGGATAAATCTCCGGTAGTAGTTGGCAAACCCTAAAAACCGCTGCACTTCCTTTACCGTGGTTGGAGTCGGCCAATTACGCACGGCTGAAATGCGGTCATTCTCCATCTCTACCCCTGACGCTGAAAAGCGGTACCCTAGGAAGGAGATGGACTGTTGGAAGAACAGACATTTCTCAGCCTTGACGTACAGGTCATGCTCCAACAGTCGACCAAGCACCTTACGCACCAGGGACACATGCTCGGCGCGTGTAGTGGAGTATATTAGAATGTCATCGATATACACCACTACACGCTGCCCGTGCAGGTCCCTAAAAATCTCATCCACAAAGGATTGGAAGACTGATGGTGTCACGTTCCTGACCTGTTTTCTGTTGTTTTTGTATGTGTATGATGGTCAGGGCGTGAGTTTTGGGTGGGCAGTCTATGTTTTCTGTTTCTATGTTGGTTTTGGGTTGCCTGGTATGGCTCTTAATTAGAGGCAGGTGTTTTGCGTTTTCCTCTAATTGAGAGTCATATTTAGGTAGGGTGTTCTCACTGTTTGTTTGTGGGTGATTGTCTCCTGTGTCGTCCATGTCTGTACCATACGGGACTGTTTGGCTGTTAGTTCGTTTGATGTAGTCTGTTCCTGTCCGTGAGTTCTACGTTTAGTTATGTAAGTTCATGTTCAGGTTTCGTCTACGTCGTTTTCTTATTTTGTAATTTTGTAAGTGTTTTGTTTTTGTTTTGCCGTCGTATTCAATAAAAGAGATGGCTTATTTTCCTACTGCTGCGTATTGGTCCACTGATCCTTCTCTCCTCTCCTCGTCCGAGGAGGAGGAGGACAACAGCCCTTACAGAATCACCCACCAAACT
This sequence comes from Salvelinus fontinalis, assembly GCF_029448725.1. Taxonomy (NCBI): domain Eukaryota; kingdom Metazoa; phylum Chordata; class Actinopteri; order Salmoniformes; family Salmonidae; genus Salvelinus; species Salvelinus fontinalis. The sequence continues at coordinate 27,238,577 of NC_074677.1, forward strand.
AGGACCAAGCGGCAAGGGAGAGCTCAACAGAGCAACCAGGACTTCTGGACTTGGGAGGAGATCCTGGACGGTAAAGGACCCTGGGCTCAGCCAGGGGAATATCGCCGTCCCAAGGCGGAGTTGGAAGCAGCGAAGGCAGAGAGGCGCTGGTATGAGGAGGCAGCGCGGCGACGCGGTTGGGAGCCCGTGAGTCAGACCCAAAAATTTCTTGGGGGGTGGCACACGAGGAGTGTGGCAAAGCCGGGTAGGATACCTGAGCCAACTCCCCGTGCTTACCGTGGAGTGAGAGGGCGTCGTACTGGTAAGACACCGTGTTATGCGGTAAAGCGCACGGTGTCCCCAGTACGCGTGCTTAGCCCAGTGCGGGCTATTCCACCTTGTTGCACTGGGATGGCTAAGTTGGGCATCGAGCTGGATGTCATGAAGCCGGCCCAACGCATCTGGCCACCAGTGCGTCTCCTCGGGCCGGCATACATGGCACCAGCCTTACGGATGGTGTCCCCGGTTTGCCAGTATAGCCCAGTGCGGGCTAGTCCACCTCGCCGCACTGGCAGGGCTACGGGCACCATTCAACCTGGTAAGGTTGGGCAGGCTCGGTGCTCAAGAGCACGTGTCCTCTTTCACGGTCCGGTATACCCAGTGCCACCTCCATGTACCAGTCCTCCGGTGGCAGCCCCCCGTACCAGGCTGTCTCTCCGGGTTCTCTCTCCAGTTGTTTCCTCCTCTCCAGCGCAGCCAGTGCCTATACCACGCACCAGGCTGTCTCTCCGTCTCCTCCCTACAGAGCCGTCCTGCCATGACCAGCCAGAGCCGTCCTGCCATGACCAGCCAGAGCCGTCCTGCCATGACCAGCCAGAGCCGTCCTGCCATGACCAGCCAGAGCCGTCCTGCCATGACCAGCCAGAGCCGTCCTGCCATGACCAGCCAGAGCCGTCCTGCCATGACCAGCCAGAGCCGTCCAGCCAGGACCTGCCAGAGCCGTCCAGCCAGGACCTGCCAGAGCCGTCCAGCCAGGACCTGCCAGAGCCGTCCAGCCAGGACCTGCCAGAGCCGTCCAGCCAGGACCTGCCAGAGTCCCTCAGCCAGGACCTGCCAGAGTCCTTCAGCCAGGACCTGCCAGAGTCCCTCAGCCAGGACCTGCCAGAGTCCCTCAGCCAGGACCTGCCAGAGTCCCTCAGCCAGGACCTGCCAGAGTCCCTCAGCCAGGATCTGCCAGAGTCTCTCAGCCGTGACCTGCCGCCCCTTATCCCGGTGCTGCACCTTGTCCCGGTGCTGGCCCTTATCCCGGTGCTGCCCCTTATCCCGGTGCTGCCCCTTATCCCGGTGCTGCCCCTTATCCCGGTGCTGCCCCTTATCCCGGTGCTGCCCCTTGTCCCGGTGCTGCCCCTTGTCCCGGTGCTGCCCCTTGTCCCGGTGCTGCCCCTTATCCCGGTGCTGGCCCTTGTCCCGGTGCTGCCCCTTGTCCCGGTGCTGCCCCTTGTCCCGGTGCTGCCCCTTGTCCCGGTGCTGCCCCTTGTCCCGGTGCTGCCCCTTGTCCCGGTGCTGCCCCTTGTCCCGGTGCTGCCCCTTGTCCCGGTGCTGCCCCTTCTCCCGGTGCTGCCCCTTATCCCGGTGCTGGCCGTTCATTTAGGGGGTTTTAGTTGGAGGGTGGTCATTGGGAGGGGAATACGGATGCGGGGAGTGACTATGGTGGTGTGGGGACAGCGTCCGGAGCCTGAGCCACCACCGTGGTCAGATGCCCACCCAGACCCTCCCCTGGACTTTGTGCTGGTGCGCCCGGCGTTCGCACCTTGAGGGGGGGGTTCTGTCACGTTCCTGACCTGTTTTCTGTTGTTTTTGTATGTGTATGATGGTCAGGGCGTGAGTTTTGGGTGGGCAGTCTATGTTTTCTGTTTCTATGTTGGTTTTGGGTTGCCTGGTATGGCTCTTAATTAGAGGCAGGTGTTTTGCGTTTTCCTCTAATTGAGAGTCATATTTAGGTAGGGTGTTCTCACTGTTTGTTTGTGGGTGATTGTCTCCTGTGTCGTCCATGTCTGTACCATACGGGACTGTTTGGCTGTTAGTTCGTTTGATGTAGTCTGTTCCTGTCCGTGAGTTCTACGTTTAGTTATGTAAGTTCATGTTCAGGTTTCGTCTACGTCGTTTTCTTATTTTGTAATTTTGTAAGTGTTTTGTTTTTGTTTTGCCGTCGTATTCAATAAAAGAGATGGCTTATTTTCCTACTGCTGCGTATTGGTCCACTGATCCTTCTCTCCTCTCCTCGTCCGAGGAGGAGGAGGACAACAGCCCTTACAGATGGAGCATTCATTAACCCGTACGGCACGACGAGGTACTCATAATGCCCAGAAGTGGTGCTAAATGCTGTCTTCCACTCATCTCCCCCCTTGATACGCACCAGGTTGTAAGCGCTCCTGAGGTCCAATTTTGTGAAGAAGCGCGCCCCGTGTAATGACTCGGTCATACTTGCTATAAGTGGTAGCGGGTAACTGTATTTTACCGTGATCTTATTTAATCCGCGATAATCAATACACGGGCGCAAACCTCCATCCTTTTTCTTCACAAAAAAGAAACTCGAGGAGACAGGTGAGATGGAAGGCCGAATGTATCCCTGTCCCAGAGATTCGGTGACATATGTCTCCATAGCCACCGTCTCCTCCTGTGACAGGGGATACACGTGACTCCTGGGAAGTTTAGCGTCTACCAAGAGATCTATCACACAATCCCCCGTTCGATGGGGTGGTAATTGAGTCGCCTTCTTCTTACAGAAGGCGAGTGCCAAATCGGCATATTCGGGAGGAATGTGCATGGTGGAAACCTGGTTTGGACTTTCCACCGTAGTGGCACCTAAGGAAACACCTACACACCTCCCTGAACACTGACAGGACCATCCCTTGAGAGCCCTCTGTTGCCACGAAATAATCGGATCATGAGAGGCCAACCAGGGAAGACCCAACACAACAGGAAACGCAGGAGAGTCGATCAGGAAAAGACTAATTCTCTCCTCGTGATCCTCCCGCGTTCTCATAGCGATGGACACTGTGACCTCCCCAACCAGCCCCGACCCCAAAGGACGACTATCTAGGGCATGTACAGGGAAGGGAACATCAACAGGAATAATAGGGATCCCTAAGCTATGAGCCAAAAAGCGGTCAATAAAGTTCCCAGCTGCGCCGGAATCTACTAGCGCCTTATGCTGGGAATGTGGGGAAAACCCAGGAAATTCTATAGATAACCACATGAGTGCAACAGAAGACTCTGGGTGAGTTATGTGCCTGCTCACCTGAGACGACCCACCAGTGCTCCGCCTGCTACCTCGACTTCCAGGAGAAACACCCCAGCACCGGACAGCAGTGTGCCCTCTGCGTCCACAGTTGGTACATGGAGTGGTTCCCCCTCCGGTCTCCCTCCTAGCATCCCCTCCCAACTCCATAGGGGTTGGCTCCAAGGAGCTGGGTAAGGAAATGGGCGGACCCCGATCTAGACGCCCGCGGGAGGCCAACAGGTTATCCAGCCGGATAGATAAGTCCACCAGCTGGTCCAGGTTGAGAGTGGTGTCCCTGCAGGCTAGCTCCCTACGAACGTCCTCTCGTAGACTACACCTGTAGTGGTCGATCAGGGCCCGCTCATTCCATCCCGCACCAGCGGCCAGAGTACGGAAGTCCAAAGCGAAATCTTGAGCGCTCCTCATCCCCTGCCTGAGATGGAACAATCGCTCTCCCGCCGCTCTCCCCTCCGGTGGATGGTCAAAGACTGCCCGGAAGCGGCGAGAGAAGTCATCATAATCATCCAGGGTTGATCCCTCTCTTCCCCAGATGGCGTTGGCCCACTCCAGGGCTTTACCAGTCAGACAGGAGATGAGAGCGCCCACCCTCTCATGTCCCGACGGGGACGGATGGACAGATGCCAGGTATAGCTCCAGCTGTAGGAGGAAACCCTGACACTCGGCTGCTGTTCCGTCATACGCTCCCGGGAGCGAGAGCCGAATTCCACTGGTTCCGACCGGTGGAGGGATGGATGGTGGTGTAGGTTGAGGTGCGGGTGCTGGGTGATGATATATCGGGAGACCTCCTCTCTCCCATCTTTCCATAGTTTGTAGCACGCGATCCATGGCTGTCCCTAAACTATGCAACATAGTCGCGTGCTGTTGAACCTGCTCCTCTACGGGGAGAGAAGGACTGGCTGCGCCTGCTGACTCCATTTGAAATAGGTCCGTGATTCTGTCAGGGGTTGTGTGCGGAGAATACTTGGAGTCAAACGCAGGACACAGGTGTTGAGCGAAACCACAGAGTTTTACTCAAGATAAATGCACAATTCCACAAATGGAACATAAACAGATACGAACACGTATCAAATACAACACCTAACGCACAAACAATCACGGACAAACAGAAATGAAAGCCAGAGGGTTAAATAGGGAACATGATGGGGGAATTGAAACCAGGTGTGTATAATACAGACAAAACAAAACGAAACTGAAAAATGGATCGATGGCGACTAGAAAGCCGGTGACGTCGACCGCCGAACACCACCCGAACAAGGAGAAGGGCCGACCTCGGCGGAAGTCGTGACACAAGCCAACATGTCCGATTTTTAAAATGTTTTACAGGGAAGACACAATATGTAAATCTATTAGCTAACCACGTTAGCAAAAGAAACCACTTTTTTTACTCCATCAGTTTTTTACTCCATCAGTAGCTATCACAAATTCGACCGAATAAAGATATAAATAGCCACTAACCAAGAAACAACTTCATCAGATGACAGTCTGATAACATATTTATTGTATAGCATATGTTTTGTTAGAAAAATATGCATATTTCAGGTATAAATCATAGTTTACATTGTAGATTACATCATAGATTGCTTATTATTATTTTTTAAATCTATGTTTTGCATGTATTCATGTTTTTATGTTTAAGCTTTCTAAAAGCTTTAGCCCAATTGTTGTTTGCCTCCATTTTTTCAATCTAGCTTAACATTCCTTGCATCACCCGACCACACTACTGGACATTAATCGAGATAAGACAAAACTAGAGCCCAAAGTACTTTTTGGAATTTGGTGTCAAAAAGCAGAGCATCTCTTTATTGCAGACAGACCTCTCCCCATCTTTACAACCATGGAATCTATATGTTTGGACCATGACAGTTTACAATGTAAGGTAACGCCAAGTAATTTAGTCTCAACTTGTTCAACAGCCACACCATTCGTTACCAGATTCAGCGGTCAGAGGTCTAGAACTTAGGGAATGATTTGTACCAAATACAATGCTCTTAGTTTTAGAGATGTTCAGGACTGGCCAGCCATTCCAAAACAGACTGCAACTCTTTGTTAAGGGTTTCAGTGACTTCATTAGCTGTGGTTGCTGATGCGTATATGATTGAATCATCAGCATACATGGACACACATGCTTTGTGTAATGCCAGTGGCATGTCATAGGAAAAAAATAGAAAGGAGTAGAGGGCCTAGAGAGCTGCCCACATTTGACATTAGAGAAGCTTCCATTAAAGAAAACCCTTTGAGTTCTATTAGATAGATAGCTCTGGATCCATGATATGGCAGAGGTTGAAAAGCCATAACACATACGTTTTTTAACAATAGGTCATGGTCAATAATATCAAAGGCTGCACGGAAATCTAACAGTACAGCTCACACAATCTTCTTATTATCAATTTATGTCAACCAATCAACAGTCATTTGTGTCAGTGCAGTACATGTTGAGTGCCCTTCTCTATAAGCATGCTGGAAGTCTGTTGTTAATTTGTTTACAGAGAAATTGCATTGTATTCGGTCAAACACAATTCTTTCCAACAGTTTACTAAGAGCTGGCAGCAAGTTTATACAGTGGGGCAAAAAAGTATTTAGTCAGCCACCAATTGTGCAAGTTCTCCCACTTAAAAAGATGAGAGAGGCCTGTAATGTTCATCATAGGTACACTTCAACTATGACAGACAAAATGAGATTTTTTTCTCTCCAGAAAATCACATTGTAGGATTTTTAATGAATTTATGTGGAAAATAAGTATTTGGTCAATAACAAAAGTTTATCTCAATACTTTGTTATATACCCTTTGTTGGCAATGACAGAGGTCAAACGTTTTCTGTAAGTCTTCACAAGGTTTTCACACACTGTTGCTGGTATTTTGACCCATTCCTCCATGCAGATCTCCTCTAGAGCAGTGATGTTTTGGGGCTGTTGCTGGGCAACACGGACTTTCAACTCCCTCCAAAGATTTTCTATGGGGTTGAGATCTGGAGACTGGCTAGGCCACTCCAGGACCTTAAAATGCTTCTTACGAAGCCACTCCTTCGTTGCCCGGGCGGTGTGTTTGGGATCATTGTCATGCTGAAAGATCCAGCCACGTTTCATCTTCAATGCCCTTGCTGATGGTAGGCTTTGTTACTTTGGTCCCAGCTCTCTGCAGGTCATTCACTAAGTCCCCCCGTGTGGTTCTGGGATTTTTGCTCACCGTTCTTGTGATCATTTTGAACCCACGGGGTGAGATCTTGCGTGGAGCCCCAGATCGAGGGAGATTATCAGTGGTCTTGTATGTCTTCCATTTCCTAATAATTGCTCCCACAGTTGATTTCTTCAAGCCAAGCTGCTTACCTATTGCAGATTCAGTCTTCCCAGCCTGGTGCAGGTCTACAATTTTGTTTCTGGTGTCCTTTGACAGCTATTTGGTCTTGGCCATAGTGGAGTTTGGAGTGTGACTGTTTGAGGTTGTGGACAGGTGTCTTTTATACTGATAACAAGTTCAAACAGGTGCCATTAATACAGGTAACGAGTGGAGGACAGAGGAGCCTCTTAAAGAAGAAGTTACAGGTCTGTGAGAGCCAGAAATCTTGCTTGTTTGTAGGTGACCAAATACTTATTTTCCACCATAATTTGAAAATCAATTCATTAAAAATCCTACAATGTGATTTTCAGGAATTTTTTTTCTCATTTTGTCTGTCATAGTTGAAGTGTACTTATGATGAAAATTACAGGCCTCTCTCATCTTTTAAAGTGGGAGAACTTGCACAATTGGTGGCTGACTAAATACTTTTTTGCCCCACTGTAGGTCTGCTGTTAGAACCAGTAAAGGCCGCTTTACCACTCTTACTTTGGCAAATATTTTCCTCTAGGCTCAGATTTAAGATTTGACAGATAGGAGTGGCTATAGAGTCAGCTACCATCCACAGTAGCTTTCCATCTAAGTTGTCAATGACAGGAGGTTTATCTTTTTTGACAATCATTTTTCCACCTCTCCCACATTAACTTTGCAAAATTCAAACTTGCAATGCGTTTCCTTCATTATTATTTTTTTATACATGAAAAGTTGTTCGTTGTTGGCATTTCTTCCTAAATTTGCCCACTTTGCCAATTAAGTAATCATTTAAATAAATGGCAACATCAATGGTTTTGTGATGAATAAGCCATCTGATTCGATAAAATATAGAGTTGAATTTGTCTTTCTGCCCATAATTGAATTTAAAGTACTCCAAAAAAGTTTTTTCCCCCATGATTCTTTAAATCATTGATCTTGGATTTTTATTAATATAGTGTCTTATTTTTTGTTGTTGAGTTTAGTCACATAATTTCTCAATTTGCTGTAAGTCAGTCAGTCAGCCAGTCAGATGTGCAGCCAGATTTATTAGCAACTCCTTTTGCTCCATATCTTCAACCACACAGTTTTTCAATTCCTCATCAGTCCATGGAGCTTGAACAGTTCTAACAGTCAGATTCTTACATTTTAACTGGTGCATGTTTATCAATAATTGGAAGAAGCAATGTCATAGATTCATCAAGTCCAGCGTCTGGATACTCCTTATTCATTACATCAGACCAACAAATATGTTTAACATCATCCACATAAGAGTCACAGCTAAATCTTTTGTATGATTTCTTATACACTATTTTAGACCCAGCTTTTGGAACTTTGGCAGTCCTGGATATTGCCATAATATTGTGATCACTGCATCCAATGTGTACGGATACAGCTTTAGAACAAAGTTCTACAGTATTAGTAAAATGTGATCGATACATGTGGATAATCTTGTCCCTGTAGTGTTTGTAAACACCCTGGTAGGCTGATTAATAACCTGAACCAGATTACAAGCACTGGCTGCAGTGAGTAGCTTCCTCTTGAGAGGACAGCTTGATGAAAACCTGTCAATATTCAGGTCCACAGGAAAGTGGACCTCTCTGTTTACATCCCATACACTATCAAGCATTTCACGCATATTATTTAGATACTGACTGTTAGCACTTTGTGGCCTATAGTGACACCCTTGCCATTCACCTTCACACCCTTGGGTCAGACTACACTCAATCATGGGACCTACTCAAGAAAGGAGTCTTCAGTAGAGACTTAAAGGTTGAGACCGAGTCTGCGTCTCTCACATGGATGAGCAGACCATTCCATAAAAATGTAGCTCTATAGGAGAAAGCCCTGCCTCCAGCTGTTTCCTTGGAAACTGTAGGAACAATAAGGAGGGCTGCATCTTGTGACCGAAGCGTACGTGTAGGTTTGTATGGCAGGACCAAATCAGCGCCATAGGTAGGATCAAGTCCATATAATGCTTTGTAAGTTATCAGTAAAACCTTGAAATCAGCCATAGCCTTAACAGGAAGAAAAAAAAGAAACAAAAGGAGGCTAGCTGAGGTAATATGATCTTTTTTATTATTCTAATGAAGATTCTAGCAGCCGTATTTAGCACTAGATTAAGTTTATTTGGTGCATTATCCGGGTAGCTGGAGAGTACATCATTGCAGTAGTCCAGCTAGGTCCTTCACAGTTTTATTTGAGATGACTGTACAACCATCGAGATTCATTGTCAGATCTGACAGCAGATGTCTTTGTTTCTTGGGACCTAGAACTAGCTTCTTTGTTTTGTCTGAGTTTAAAAGTAAAAAATGTGCAGCCCTTCATTACGAGGTATTGGTCTTTGTGGTTGAATTAATTTTTTTAATTCACTGCTTGACTGCGGGACATTACAGATAATTGTATACAGTATGTGGGGTACTGAGATGACGTAGACACTCCAAAATAATCACACTATTATTGCAGACATAATCCATGCAACTTATTATGTGACTTCTTAAGCAAAATTTTACTTAAAATAAATTAAAAAACATAATTCCACTTTCACATTATGGGGTATTGTGTGTAGGCCAGTGACAAAATAAATCTACATTTAATCCATTTTAAATTCAGGCTGTAACACAGCATAATGTGGAAAAAGTCAAGGGGGTGTGAACACTTTCTGAAGGCACTGTAGCATGCAAAGGTCATCACCGGTCTGTGGAGATCTTCACAATTGCTGTAATAGTCTGTGCAGAATCTCAAATAGCATTGTTCACTTGCACCATGTACTTTTAGGGCTCCTGAGTGGCACAGCGGTCTAAGGCACTGCATCTCAGTGATAGAGGTATCACTACAGGCCCTGGTTTGATTCTAGGCTGTATCACAACCGGTCGTGATTGGGTGTCCCATAGGGCGGTGCCCAGTTGGCCCAGCGTCGTCCGGGATAGAGTTTAGGACATAATTGTAAATAAGAATTTGTTATTAACTGACTTGTCTCGTTAATTTTTTTTTTTTTTAAATGATGTAATATTCACTGCAAATCCAGGTAATTTGGTTCTGCTATTGGATAAAGTACAGTGATAACACATTAATCTGTTGTTTAAATAAACAAAATATCTGACATTCTTTTTCCATTTTAAATTGGTTGTGCATTTAGATTGTTGAAACCATAGTGATAACAATTTAACTAACTTTTGCCCTCTCTTTGAGAGGGTGAATATTGGTTGTAATCTCATTGATTAACGTCTCAACCAAATATTACCCAATAATCCACGTTGGAATGATGTGGTGTGCCCACTGTGTTAAAGCAATTTTGATTGCTGTTTATCTCCTCACCATATCCTTAAGACACATCAAAAAATAGTTTGTTCTTAACTGACTTGCCTAGTTAAATAAAGGTTAAATAAAAAATAATAATAAAAACCCTCTCAACCTTTTACTTGAAGGTTGTTGGTAGAATATGTGATTGTTTTTGTAGACCTGGACAGAACCTTGTTGTTTGACCTGAGCTCTTCACAAACACGGCATCACTGTGTGACCCCTCTCACACTCTCTCACCCCACTGGGTTGAAGTGTGCTTTCACAACTCTAAAGTGCTTTTTGCTTGATTGTCCTTGCACTCTGTGTAGAGAGCCACTCGACAAGGTTCTGCTGCTGTAGCACAACTTCTCCACTTTTCTCTCTCTATAATAGGCATAATATCAGTGGGCATAGTGTAGTGTTTACATCCCATCCTCAAGACCTCCTCATCTGGCAATATTTATGTCCTGGTTCCTCTGTATAATTACCTATAGGAAGAGCATGATGGTGCAGAGGTTGATTTCACACGGCCAGGTTGTCAGGCTCTCTCTCTCAACGCCAAGCAGCTTTTAATGCCAAAGATGCTATTTACTCACGGATCAATAAGGCCTGTCAAACATCATGTTCCAGGGGTCCTTCAGATGTCAGTGAGTGTGTGTGCGCGTGTGTGTATGTGCACGTGTTCATGCGTGGGTTCCTGTCTGCGTGTGTTCTTGTCTGTATGTGTTTCTGTCTGCGAGTGTTCCTGTGTGCATGGGTGTTATGTATGTGTGTGTGTGTGTGTGTGCCTCCGCAGTACTCGGCTGCAATCCGTCTAACACCAGCAACAATCAAATCTGCACAAAAGAACACTCCCTTTCTGACTCACTGAACAGTTAAACAATTGTAACAGTGCCAAGGAACGTTTAACGCTGTCTTCACAAAACAGCAACTAGAACGTTTTTCATGCCCTTTTCCTTTCTATTCTCCTCCACTGGAGTGTTAGCTCCTCGGAGCGCTGCTGTCTCAGGCTGCCAAAGCCATCATCTACATCATTCCCTGCTCCAACAGAACACAATTAGTACATTTCTATGGAAAACGCGAAGACATAATGGGAGCAATATGTTGTTTTTTTCCCTCTCTGCTGGCTGTGGGGAGAGAGTGAAACATGAAGGCACAGGCCTGGAATGACAGATGCTAATTCCATTAGCGACTCCTGAGGAGCACTTTGGGGAGTCCTCCGCTGGATTGAAAGAAGGTCATGAGGTGTAGAAGACCTATCTGAGTAAGAACACGGAGGGTGAGTTCTAGACCGACTAGGTGAAACGCATGTCCAGTTGGCCCTCCCACGCATGCTGCCTGCCTCACCTGGGACCACTTTAGAGATACCAGTTTTTTTTATAGTCAAAAGACTACAGTAGCCACAAGGCTCTTGACAATCAAAGAAACCATTACTGCAGTTGTGTAACATAGGAGTCAACCTATTTCCCTAGTGTCAAAATGAATAAACATTTATATTATGTAATAAAGTTTGTTTTAATTTCTACTTCAAATGGAGCACACTTTGTCAATAGCATGTATTAAATTACATGAAATAATGTCTCACTAGAGCTTGGCAATATGGACAAAATTCCATATTGCTATAAATTGACACATTTTGGGGGGATAATGATAAATCAGTGATAAATTATGCTTATTAATACTTTTGGGGGAGGTGCTAGAGGTGGGCAATATGGACAAAATAAATTTAACTATTTTGCTCAGTAACAACAAAGACAACAACAAAACATTTTTTATCGACAGATACTTTTATATAAGTGGGAGGGCTATAGACAATTTTATTCCAGTGCCAAGTAAGACAACTGAGATGGTAGACTATGAATGAACAAGTAAGCTATTTAAAGTAACACACCCAGGAAATGCATGATTGAAATTTTGATGTGCAACTTGTCAAAATAGGATCCAGAATTTGCTCTTCAGAGAATTTGCCGACTCTTTTGTGCATATTGGCCTATAAGGCTATACTATTCACCACCTGATGAAGTGGGAACTAGATTGCTAACTCTAAATGTGATATTGTTGCTAGATAGCCATGTAGGCAAATTGATTAAGCTGTCAATAAATATCAGCTAATGTCCTACAAAAACTTTCCAGCGCTAAGCCTAAGTTACTTGATGTACTTTATGAACCTTCACTGCAAATGGCTCACTCTGCTCGGCTCCTCTACAGGAGCGCATCAAAACCATACTAACTACAGCCTACTGTACACCTCCATCACACCTACAGCGTCATTGCATTTTGGTATACAAAAAGTACATTCATTTCCTAAGGAAAGCTGCATTTGCCTTGCAGCATTGCGTTGCAAAGGAAGTTGCAGTACGTTCTGTGTAGTGCATATGTTGGATTTATAAACTGTATGCGTAGACGGCTTGACAGAAATGTTAGCAGAAATGAATGTAGAACTTTTGTTGCACACAGATCCAGATGATGCTGCATACCATTTCTCGTGTGATCGAGGAGCTACTCCGGTTGTAAAGTGGTGCCATGACCTCATTATTAAGAGGTGAGAAATACATTATATATGCCTACTCGAAGAAAGCTGTGACACTTCTCCCTGTAACTAGAACAACAGTAGTACTTTGAAAACTGTATTTTCCCATAATTGTATTTTGAGTAACGGTCATATGCTTGTGCTTCTCAGAATGCATCTCTCCCACCTCCATCCACACAGTCCAGAGAGTGCACACAGTCTGGAGTGGGAGTGAGAGTCGGCAGCTGACAGGCAGATACTTTCATAGCAGGAATCAACATAATGCATAAGCTACTACTGTTGAGTCAGGCTATTACAGTGTTGACCAAATAATGGTTTTACAACACTCTATAGGAACTGTGTGTAGCAAAATCACAGAAAATTACAGATATAAGCAAAATGCTTCGGTAAGAGGAAGGCAGTGTCGGTGTCGTTCATTTTCAGCTTATTATACCAGTTATATGACTCACCCACATAAATTTACCTGGATGCACATGTATTAGCTTAGAAGTTTTTTTTATTGTTTGGGCTAGTGGCTTCTAACACCTGAGCACATGGTACTTGGTAAAAGCCTGCAATAGAGACCTCGCATGTAATAATTAATATAACTCAGTGTTCATTGAGCAGCTTTGCTGCATGCGCTAGGCAGTGGAGACCAACTTCAGGGCTGCACAATTTGCGGCAGACGCAGGCGGTGACTCTACTTCCGCCTACGGCGTCATTTTCCCCTGACCGCTGGGACACTTAGCTATGAACCCAGCGTGAACCGGCAGAGTTCGCCCATTGGTTGTTTGCATCACCTCACCTTAGCTGAGGAACTACCTAAACACTGTGAAGCAGGATGTGACGTCCCTCTGGTGTTACCTCTCCATGTCAAAGTTTCCAATATAAAATATCTAGAATCAGCTTCAGCTTAGCCATTCATGACTTAACCATTGTTAAAGTAAAACACAAAACTGACCTTAGTATCTGGCAGCAACGCCATAGGACTGTTGTTACTGCTCTGGGTAGGTCTTGTTAGTATGCACTGATTTAGGATCAGTGGACCCTCCCCCAAATCCAAACTTTCACCACTGTGACAAAATATCTACCAAGCTGACATTAGATCAGTGTCTTGGGGGAACTTAATCCTACTCTGGTTACTGGAGTGAAGAGGAAGCGCAGTATCATTTATGTCTAATAACACTGCTATCCTGGCAGGCCACTATGATTATTCACCCTGCCCCATCTCTATGTAATTCCTCTCTCTCACAGTCTCCCATCCATTGAAACACCAGGTGGACCCAGCAATAGTTCCAAAGCACACTAGTACTAAATCCTCATCAATTGCCTTACACATCCATCCGTCCAAACAAAGTGAGCAATAGTTTGATTATAGCAGCAGAAATATGTTTGTATTTTTTATGACAATGTTGGGAAGACCTGCCTGAGAGGTAACATATGATTTATTTTAATTTGCCTACAGTGGGTGTCAAAGCTGTGCAGTCTGAAAGTGTTGCAAATGAAACACAGCTCAAATGGGTGATGAGACGCTAGGAGAATAGCGCCGACTTTAAAAATGTACCAGACATCTATTCAAAACTTTCTATTCTGGACACAAAACATAATTGATTTGCTGATAATGCCCAAGAAGCATATTTTCAGCACTGTGTTGTTATCTCTTATTGTGTGTTATTATATTGTGGAACCGGTGCGGTAGTTGCTCTAAAAGGTACACTTGTTCTCAAACAGGGATAATGTAAACTCCGTTATCACCATTTACCGAGTGTTTCTGCATAGACTGCACATTTAAAAGCAAGGGCTAATGTGTCACATTAAAATTGCATGTGGTAAAATTTCACCTTTTCCTGGCACCACAAAATGGGCATAGAAGTTAGAAAGAATGACAGTGCAGGACTCCTCTTACATGCTTTGCATAGGCTGCCGTAAGTGACAGACTCAATGATTGTCAGTGATTCCGCACTTTCTCAGTTATTTCAATGCCTCCACTTTCAGTGATGTAAAAATGCTTGTATCCTGTGAAAGAGCAGTAGAGTTAAAAGAGAACAGGGAAAATATCTCACCGTTTAAGAAGTGTCAGGCTGTAAAGAAGTGATTCCAACTATATCTAAGTTTCATAGACTAAGTTGCTATGTAGGACTTTTCCCAGCAAGTCTTTTGCGTCAAGTGAGTGTGCTGTCATGTTTAATAAAAACACTAACTTACCGTGACACATTCCTATGAATACCCAATTGTGAGTACTTACTTTGTTACTTCTTGTAGCTGCATCCTCCCACAATTCTCTTGAAAAAGCTTACAGGTATTTTGCTCAATCTAACAATTCTCAATTTACATCAACAACATAGCTCAGTCAGTAGGAAGCATCTCATCCATTTATATGCAGATGATACAGTCTTATACTCAGCTGGCCCCTCCCTGGAATTTGTGCTAAACGCTCTACAACAAAGCTTTCTTAGTGTCCAACAAGCTTCCTCTGCCCTTAACCTTGTTCTGAACACCTCCAAAACAAAGGTCATGGGGTTTGGTAAGAAGAATGCCCCTCTCCCCACAGGTGTGATTACTACTAATAAAATGAGCCCTTAATTGATAATTTCCAAATCTAAGTGGAGTAATGGTAGAAGGTCACCACGAAAATAGCTCCAGGTGAGAAGTGGTCAAGTTGCGAGAGTCTGTCTATCAGAACCTGATCTATTTGCAGGACCACTCAAAAGAGGTGACTTTCAATCCCCAGCAATTACTCCAGTAAATGAATCAAACGCTGTGAGTGATCATAACCAACAGCAGAGCCAAAGGGCCTGCAGGACAAGTGTTGAAGAAACCTAGGTAGTTAGCTTAGCTGGCTAGCCCAGATGTTTAACTAGCTAGTTTAGCTATAAACAGGAAGATTGGTTGGAATGTGATACTAGTCTGTCACTTGATTCCAATAGTCAGCTAATCAAATCAAATCAAATGTTATGTCACATGCGCCGAATACAACAAGTGTAGACCTTACAGTGAAATGCTTACTTACAAGCCCTTAATCAACAATGCTTTAAGAAGTTTTAAGAAAAAAAAGTGTTAAGTAAAAAATGTAATATAGAAAATGAAAGCAAACAAATAATTAAACACCCCCTGTACCAGAACGGGTACCCCCTCTACTGGTACAGGGGGTACCAGTACAAAGTCAATGTGTAGGGGCACCGGTTAGTCAAGGTAATTGAGGTAATATGAACATGTAGGTAGAGTTAAAGTGACTATGCATAGATTATAAACAGAGAGAAGCAGCAGCATAAAAATGGGGTCTAGGTAGCCATTTGATTAGCTGTTCAGGAGTCTTATGGCTTGGGGGTAGAAGCTGTTAAGAAACGTTTTGGACCTAGACTTGGCGCTATGGTGCCGCTTGCCGTGCGGTAGCAGAGAGAACTGTCTATAACTAGGGTGGCTGGAGTCTTTGACAATTTTTAGGGCCTTTCTCTGGTCCTGGATGGCAGGAAGCTTGGCCCCAGGAGGCCGAGCAGATGCCATACCAGGCGGTGATGCAACCAGTCAGGATGATCTCAATGGTGCAGCTGTAGAACCTTTTGAGGATCTGAGGACCCATGCCAAATCTTTTCAGTCTCCTGAGAGGGAATAGGCTTTGTTGTGCCCTCTTCACTACTGTCCTAGTGTGTTTGGACCATGACCTTTTTTTGAGGATGTGGACACCAAGGACCTTGAAGCTCTCAACTGTTCCACTACTGCCCGTCAATGAGAATGGGGACGTGCTCGGCCCTCCTTTTCCTGTAGTCCACAATCATCTCCTTTATCTTGGTCACATTGAGGGAGAGGTTGTTGTCCTGGCACCACACGGCCAGGTCTCTGACCTCCTCCTTATAGTCTGTCTCATCGTTGTCGGTGATCAGGCCTACCACTGTTGTGTCATTGGCAAACTTGATGATGGTGTTGGAATCGTGCCTGGCCATCCAGTCATGCGTGAACAGGGAATACAGGAGGCTACTGAGCACAGACCACTGAGGGGCCCCTGTGTTGAGGATCAGCATGACGGATGTGTTGATCCCTATCCTCACCACCTGGGGGCGGCCCGTCAGGAAGTCCAGGATTCAGTTGCAGAGGGAGGTGTTTATTCCCAGTGTCCTTAGCTTAGTGATGAGCTTTGAGGGCACTATGGTCTTGAACGCTGAGCTGTAGTCCATGAATAGCGTTCTCACATAGGTGTTCCTTTTGTCCAGGTAGAAAAAGGCAGTGTTGAGTGCAATAGAGATTGCATCATCTGTGGATCTGTTGGGGCAGTATGCAAATTGGAGTGGGTCTAGGATTTCTTGGATAATGGTGATGATGTGAGCCATGACCAGCCTTTCAAAGCACTTCATGGCTACAGACGTGAGTGCTATGGGTCGGTAGTCATTTAGGCAGGTTACCTTAGTGTTCTTGGGCACAGGGACTATCGTGGTCTAATTGAAACATGTTGGTATTACAGACTCTGTAATGTCAGTGAAGACACTTGCAAGTTGGTCAGCACATGCTCGGAGTACACGTCTTGGTAATCCATCTGGCCCTGCGGCCTTGTGAATTTTGACCTGTTTCAAGGTCTTACTCACATCGGCTACGGAGGGTGTGATCACACAGTCATCCGGAACAGCTGGTGTTCTCATGCATGTTTCAGTGTTACTTGTCTCGAAGCAAGCATAGAAGTCATTTTTCAAATCAAATCAAAATGTATTAGTCACATACACATGGTTAGCATATGTTAATGCGATTGTAGCGAATTGCTTTTGCTTCTAGTTCCGACAGTGCAGTATTATCTAACAAGGAATCTAACAATTCACCAACAACTACCTAATACACACAAATGTAAATGGATGGAATAAGAACATGTAGATATAAAAATATGGATGAGCGGTGGCCGAGCGGCATAGGCAAGGTGCAATAGATGATATAAGGTACAGTATGTACATACGAGATGAGTAATGTAAGATATGTTAACATTATTAAAGTGGCATTATAAAGTGACTAGTGATCCATTTATTAAAGTGGCCAGTGATATGTAAGCAGCAGCCTCTCTGAGTTAGTGATATTTAGCAGTCTGATGGCCTTGAGATAGAAGCTGTTTTTCAGTCTCTCGGTCCTAGCTTTGATGCACCTGTACTGAACTCGCCTTCTGGATGGTAGCGGGGTCAACAGAAAGTGGCTCGGGTGGTTGTTGTCCTTGATTATCTTTTTGGCCTTCCTGAGACATCGGGTGCTGTAGGTGTCTTGGAGGGCAGGTAGTTTACCCCCGGTGATGCATTGTGCAGACCGCACCACCCTCTGGAGAGCCTTGCGGTTGAGGGCGGTGCAGTTGCCGTACCAGGCGGGGATACAGCCCGACAGGATGCTCTCGATTATGCATCTGTAAAAGTTTGTCAAGGTTTTAGGTGACAAGCCAAATTTCTTCAGCCTCCTAAGGTTGAAGAGGCGCTATTGCGCCTTCTTCACCACACTGTTTGTGTGGTTGGACCATTTCAGTTTGTCTGTGATGTGTACCCCGAGGAACTAAACACTGTCCACCTTCTCCACTACTGTCCCTTCAATGTGGGTGGGAGGGTGCTCTGCTGTTTCCTGAAGTCCACGATTATCTCCTTTTTTTCGCTCGTCTGGTAGGTTTGTGTCATTGGGCAACTCACGGCTGTGCTTCCCTTTGTAGTCTGTAATTGTTTGCAATGAGCAAACGAGCATCGGAGCTGGTGTAGTACGATTCAATCTTAGTCCTGTATTGAAGCTTTGCCTGTTTGATGGTCCGTCGGAGGGTATAGCGGGATTTCTTAAAAGCTTCCAGGCTAGAGTCCTTGAAAGTGGCAGCTCTACCCTTTAGCTCAGTGCGGATGTTGCCTGTAATCCATGGCTTCTGATTGGGGTATGTACGTACGGTCACTGTGGGGACGATGTCATCAATGCACTTATTGATGAAGCCAGTGACTGATGTGGTGTACTCCTCAATACCATCGGAAGAATCCCGGAACATATTCCAGTCTGTGCTAGAAAAACAGTCCTATAGCTTAGCATCTGCTTCATCTGACCACTTTCTTATTGACCGAGTCACTGGTGCTTCCTGCTTTAGTTTTTGCTTGTATTAGGTAGAACACATTTGAGTTTCCCTGCATTAAACTCCCCGGCCACTAGGAGCGCCGCCTCTGCATGAGCATTTTCCAGTTTGCTTCTTGTAGTATACAGCTCATTGTAGTGCACTCGGTCTTAGTTCACTTAGTTAATCTTTTGACATGTTCTGTTCATGTAATACAGTATCTCTATGTTCAGACAATTATCTATCCTTTCAATATTGTTATGACGTGACCCATAATACCATCTTTGATGACTTGTGAAATCTTACTCATAATGGTGTTGCAAATAATCAGGGAATTAAGGGCCTATATTTCAGAAGTAGAGCAGGTGTTTGGAAAGGGGAGAGAGCAGTGCATGTTGTTGGTGGAAGAATGAATTGTCGTATATTTATTCATGATGACATCTGTGTCACAATCCATATTTTCCAAGGCTGCTTGTGTTTAGACCAGCTCTAAATCCTGTCGATGGAATATCACTCTAATTGGTAGTTTTCAAACCCATATCAAAATAAAAAATGAGCCCTGGAAGGATTCACTGTCAATTCTACCTTAGATATTCATATAACAGGTTGGGGAATTGTCTCAGAGGTGAGATTCACACAACAACACAACAAAGCCAGGAGTAAGCCAAAGCTTTAACCTTTCTGAAATTCACCAATGCTCTTGTTTTGATGTTCTATCTCTCCAACATAAAAAATGGTTCCAAAAGGGTTCTTTGACTGTCCCCATGGGATAACCCTTTTTGGTTCCAGGTAGAACCCTTTTTGGTTCCATTTAACCCAAATGGGTACTACCTGGAACCAAAAAGGGTTATTCAAAGGGTTCTTCTATTGGGACAGCAGAAGAACCCTTTTAGGTTCTAGATGGGACCTTTTTTTCAAAGATTGTTTTCCCCTTCACAGCTTCTTCTTGGAATCTTTAAACATTTCTTTAAAACAGCAATGATAACTCCCCAGATGTACTGTATTAAAACTGTAGGCTACATCGCCATATGCAAGTCGAGAAGCTCAGGAGCATTGTGTCTCGTGCTACAGGCTTATTAGGGATTTCCCTTTATCGATAAAAAATCATGAACCCAAGCAGCTGAAGCTCCACACCACCACCAACAACAACACCATGCATTCCCTGGTGTCTGTGGGCTGTCTTCACTGACCACTTATTAAGATGCTGGATGGGCCGTGCCTGTTAAACAATGATTACTATTATTCATCAGCTCTGACCACGCTGTGGCTGGGAGGGGGAGTAAAAGAAAGTGCTGTGTAGGAGAACCTTTGTGGTTATTTCCTCCCTTGCTGGACGGACTGGCAGGCCACAGCATATTAAGTGGAGGAGGGGAATTTTTTTTTCCTTCTCTTTTTACAGTCCTTCTTTCCTTTCAGAGATATCCCCCCCCCATACCCCCTCCCACCCTCCAAAAGACACACACACACACACACACACACACACACACACACACACACACACACACACACACACACACACACACACACACACACACACACACACACACACACACACACACACACACACACACACACACACACACACACACACACACACACACACACAGCCCTGCCTGTAACTTCCCACATGTGTCTGGGTTTCTAAATCTGGCTGGTGACCAGAAGGCTGTAACTCAGCACTAGAAGCCAGTGTGGTGCAGAATCTCCAGTCCCCACCAGTAGCACAGCAGAGCGGAGTAGAGTAGCCTCCAACTTAACCTAACATAGCAGGCGTAAAAAGATCCTCCAATGAGATGGCTGGAATAACAGAGTGCGCGTAGTGTACAGGAAATACCTCACGACTTGGGCAGGGACTTGGCTGGGGAGTGTGTTATTGGAAAAGCTGACAAGGGGGCTGCCTGGAGTCTGTCAGAGGAGGCCTCATGCAACTTTTTAAGAGGAGCTCAATCTCCTTTTATCTGCCTGACACTCCCTGACTTAGTGAGAGCTCACTGAGAGCCCTGAGAGAGAAAGAGAGAGAGAGATAGGAGAAGGAGAGAAAGACAGAGGGAGAGGTAAGTTTAGTTTTCGCTCAGTTCCTGTCCTTTGTTTTAGGGGGACATTTAGGTTTCCTATTCATAACTGTTGACTGGTGGGAGGGGGAGTATGCATGGAGAAGCCTGTTCTTTACTTAAAACACTATTGCATCATTGTTCTGAAGAAACTAAACACATTTTGCCTTTATCTTTTGAAAATAGTATTTTTAGTTTAGTCTCAGTAGCTCTCTGTTTTTGCTTTAGGTTTTTCCCGTTCACAAAAGTATATTTTAGAACCGCTGTTTACGGAGACCTCTGGACTGAGGCTGGAAATGAATGTGTTGCCAGGAGAAGTTACGAAGGTGGAAAGCCACAACTATTTAATAAAAATGAATTGCAAAAAAAGATTTCCAAGGGAGTTGATCTGTAACCCTCGCGGCTGCTAGTGAGTGAACGCTGGGGCTGACCGGCCCACTTCCCCATATCAGTCCTGTCGGCATCACATTTGGTTTCAATTACTTTGCCCCTCTGGGATACGTGTTGCTATAAATAAGTAACAACGCACTTGCTGTGGAAAGAGTTCAGACAGCAGCAGCCTTACTGTTCTAGGGGCCTACTGAGAGGGGCGACGTACTTTATTTTGACTAGTTTCAGCAGGGTAGGAGGGGGTTATGGCTACTGGTATGTCTATGTATAGCCTATGTGTATTGGCAGGGTTAGGAGGGGTGGTCTTTGGCAAGACTCTTCCCAAAATAGTGTTATGAACAACAGCTGCTGTGTGTCCATGGGGACAGTACTAAACCCTGATATAGCAGTAAGGATCCAAGCAGGTGTTGAGTGTTTATTCGCATTGTTGATATTTCCTGTGACCTCATGAGTCATAAGCAGAGCGGCCGGTGTTAGGAATCCAAGAGGAGGCAGGATATGTAGATATTTTCTCAGAGAGAGAAAAACACAGTCAACTGAGATGACAGAGATGGGGACATTACTGTTATTCATTCTGTATAAAGCCACTGAATAAAATCACCCACATATTCCTACTGGACACACTCACACAATATATCACTCACTTTCTCTTTGACCATCCATACACATGTGAACACCTATTTTTGGCTCTCACATGTACAGTACTGTCATGTATTGTATGTTCTGTATGTACATTCACACATGCACAGTATTTCCTTAATGCACAGTCTCAGCTGTGCATTGCAAACTCTATTGTGCATTTTACTGTGACTTCCTGCATTTCTCTGAGCACACAAGCCAAATAGAAGGTGTCCATTCCTCTGCATCAGATGTGAATGGAAGGCCTGTGAGATTCAACAGCTCCTTTCCAGTCTGCCCCAGAGACGGAGTTTACTGAAAATGTCTGAGTTTTTCTCACAAGGATCTATGCCAAGGCTCAGTATATAACACAGACACACTTCAAAGGGAGAGCTCCTTCTCATCTGCTTAAAATCTAGCTCGACTGTGCAGTGATGTTTTCTATGCTCACTGGAAACCAGAGTGCGAGAGAGAGAGATGAGAAAAGAGAGAGAAAGAGAAAAGAGAAAAGAGAGAGGGAAAAGTGAGAGAGAGGAGAGAGGGAGAGATGCAGAGTAATGCTGAGTGATAATGTGCGGATTAGGCTTTTTAATAGGAGCCAATTGATCAGTGGTGTAGTGCTATTTTTATTTTAGGTTAGGGAGCAAAAATGTCTTTAAAAATTGTACCAACAGATGTAGCCAATTGAATAGCCGAGCATTATAGCTTATTATCACGGCTCAGGCTGAGACCCAGATGCAGACACAGGAGGCAGATAGTACGAGTCTCAGAGTTTATTACAGTACAAGGGGCAGGCAATCGGTAGGTCAAGGCAGTAATAGAGTCGTAATCCAAATCAGAGTCAGGCAGGTGCAGGATCATGGACAGGCAGAAAGGTCAAAACTGGAAGTTTAGGAAAAGCAAAAACTAAAGCACAGGACAACACAGTAACACGCTGGTAGGACTAGACGGGACAAAACGAACTGGCAACAGGCAAGCAGAAAACGCAGGTATAAATACACAAGGTAATGGCAGACACCTGGTGGGGGTTGGAGACAATCACTAGACAGGTGAAACAGATCAAGGTGTGACACCTGGCGTCCTACCCTGGGACATACCTGGTTGACCGGGGTGTAGACGGTGGAAGTTCACAACGAGGGCTCGGACCAGGATATTAATGGTGGGGACCCAACTCCGGGCCATAACCCTCCCAGTCAACCAGGTACTGGAATCCACTGCCTGGAAACAGGACATAAAGGGCTGTGAGATAGGGGTTTAATTCTAGATATATGGAAAGTGGGATGTACATAGAGCGTGCGAGACAACAGAAGGCCAGCTGCAGAGGTATCTGGAGATGGTCTTGAGAAGAACAGCCCCGGCTGTCTTCCAGGTATTACGACAGCGAAAGACGAACATCTGGGCAGAAGGTGTGCTGACCTCTTCCTCTTGTTCTGGTAAGAGTGGGGGCTGATATCCCAAGGAACACCCAAAAGGCAAGAGACCAGTACCAGAACAGGGTGTTGCAGGCATATTCCACCCACACGAGTTGCTGGCTCCAGGTGGTGCGATTGGTGGAGACGAGGCAACAAACAGTCATCTCCAGGTACTGATTGGTTCGCTCCGACTGGCTGCTAGACTGGGGATGAAAACTAGAGGACAGGCTGGCCGATGACCCAATGAGGGTGCAGAACACCTTTCAGAACCGGGATGAGAACTGAGGACCGCGATTGGACCATGTCGACCGGAAGTCCATGGATCCGGAAGACGTGCTGCACCATGAGCTGGGCCGTCTCCTTAGCTGAGGGCAACTTAGGAAGGGGCATAAAATGGGTGGCTTTGAAAAACCTATCCACTGCCGTAAGGATGGTGGTGTTGCCATCTGAAGCAGGGAGACCCGTGACAAATTCCAAGGATATATGGAACCATGGGTGGTGAGGAACAGGGAGTGGTTGAAGGAGCCTTGCAGGTTCTTATGGTCCATCCACACCAAGAATAGATGTTGTGCCCCTTCTAACCAGTGCCTCCACTCCTCCAACGTCATCTTAAGATGATGGGAAAGGAAGGCTCAGGAATGCAGCTTCTGGTCCTGGGCAGAATGCTGGGACAGGACAGCCCCCCCCCCCCCCAGAATGCTGGGACAGGACAGCCCCCCCCCCCCCCCCCCCCTTGACGTCCGAGGCGTCTAACCTCATCCACGAACTGACGGAACGGGTCCGCATGGGTTCAGATGGGAGCTGTAGAGAATCTCTGCTTGAGGTCTCAGAACGCCTGGCCAGCTGCTGGAGACCATATGAACGGAACATTGGGAGAGGTGAGTGCAGAGAGGGGGGAAGCAAGGGTACTGTAATCCCGGACGAAACAATAGTAGAAATGAGCAAACCCAGGAAACGTTGCAGCTGCTCTCTGGATGTGGGTTGAGGTCAATCCCCCACCGCTCTCACCTTGCCAGGTTCCTTCTGAATATTCCCTGCGGTGATGACATATCCTAAGAAGGAGATGGTGGAGCGATGGAATTCACATTTCTCCTCCTTCTCGAAAAGCTGGTTCTCCAGGAAAGGCTGGAGGATCTGTCAGACATGGAGGATGTGCTCTTAAACTGACTGGGAATAAATGCGGATTTCATCGAGGTAGACAAACATAAATCGGTTCATCATGTCACGGAGCACATCATTGACCAGGGTCTGGAACACTGTGGGAGCGTTGGTCAGTCAGAATTGCATCAACAGGTACTCGTAGTGCCCGCTAGCCGTGTAAAAGGCTGTCTTCCACTTGTCTCCTTCCCTTATCCGAACCAGATGGTGGGCGTTCCGAAGGTTCCACTTGGAGAAGATGACCGCCCCCTGGAGAGGCTCGAAAGCCGAGGAGGTGAGTGATAGCGGGTAACGTTTTTTTAATCGTAATGTCATTAAGACCCGGTAGTCGATACATGGATTCAGGGTCTTGTTCTTCTTCTCCACAAAGAAGAACCCTACGCCGGCGGGGGAGGCAGATAGACGCATAATCCCTGCAGCGAGAGAGTCCTCAATTTACCCTTCCATCACTTTGGTCTCCAGACCCGACAAGGAATAAAGTCGCCCCGAGGTGGTGCAGTAACCAGGAGAAGGTTGATAGCACAGTCGTAGGGCAGAGGAAGAGATGTGGCGCAAACCTCCTGTAAGTCCTGGTACTCCGTGGGAACGGTGGAGAGATCCGAAGCTTTACCCAAGCGTTTCTGCAGCCTGGAGGAGTTATTGTCTGCGCCGACTGCAGACAATGTGCATAGCAAAATGGACTCCAACCCATGATGGAAACCGTAGCTCCATCGATAAGGGGGTTATGCCTCTGGAGCCATGAAAACCCCAAAACTATGGGTACATGAGGAGACTCCAGGAGCAGAAACTGCATAGCCTCACAGTGGTTGCCTGACATTCGCAGGTTGAGTGACTCTGCCAATAGAGCGCCCATCCAGCACTATGACGTCCATCTGGATGGAAAGAGGTTGAGTGGAGATACCCAGCTCTGACACCAGGGTAGTGTACATAAAGCTCTCGTCGGCGCTAGAGTCAATACGCACTCAGATGGACTGGTCTCCCCACAACAGGGTAGCATAGAGGGAGTTACGAGTAGTGAGAGATTGGAAACTCACCAGTGTACTCGTAACAACTGATGAGCCAGGTCTTTTAATGGCAGGTAGATAACAAATGTCCCGTAGCGCAACAAAACAGACATCTCTTGGTGGAAACAATCCAGCCCTGCCCAGTTGAATAGGCTTCAGAGGAGGTGAGTCGACAGCTCATTGTGATTTCCGAGGGAAGTCAAGTGATACATCTTTCTGGATGGTCAAGGCTATGAGGTATTCGAGGTTCATGGGCAGCTCTCGGGCTGTGAGCTCATTTTTATTCACCTGTGATAATCCATGAAGGAACGTATCGAACTGGGCTTCTGGGTTCCAGGCACTCTCAGCCGCCAACATTCGTAAATCTACCGCTCAGTCTGCCACACTACGGGAGTCTTGATGCAGTTGGAGAAGCTTACAGTAGTTTTTCCTGTAAAAGTTGTGTCATTCTGCAGCACACCTTGCGAGCTGCTGCAGAATTCCATGGCACGTTATTTAATTGTCAGCCATTAACTTCTACTTGGTACTCATCCCGGATCCGGGAGCATCCTCATCAGTAAAAAAGCTGACTAGCATAGCCTAGCATAGCGCCACAAGTAAATACTAGCATATAAATATCATGAAATCACAAGTCCAAGACACCAAATGAAAGATACACATCTTGTGAATCCAGCCATCATTTCCGATTTTTTAAATGTTTTACAGCGAAAACATAATATGTATTTCTATTAGCTAACCACAATAGCAAAAGACTCAATCGCATATTTTCACAATTTTTTTACCGCATAGGTAGCTATCACAAATTCGACCAAAATAAAGATATAATTAGTCACTAACCAAGAAACAACTTCATCAGATGACAGTCTTATAACATGGTGTACAATAAATCTAAGTTTTGTTCTAAAAATGTGCATATTTCAGGTATAAATCATAGTTTTACATTGCAGCTACAATCACAAATATCACCAAAGCAGCTAGAATAACTACAGAGAGCAACGTGAAATACCTAAATACTCATCATAAAACATTCATGAAAAATACATGGTGTACAGCAAATGAAAGACAAACATCTTGTGAATCCAGACAATATTTCAGATTTTTTAAGTGTTTTACAGCGAAAACACAATATAGCATTATAATAGCTTACTACAATAGCCAACCACACAACCGCATTTATTCACCGCAAAGGTAGCGATCGCAAAAAAACAGCAAAAGATATAAAATTATTCACTAACCTTGACAAACTTCATCAGATGACAGTCCTATAACATCGTGTTACACAATACATATATGTTTTGTTCGAAAATGTGCATATTTAGCGGTACAAATCGTGGTTTTACAATGTGAATACGTAGTCAAAATGCACAAAATTGTCCGGAGAAATCTTGGACAGTCACCTAATCTAATCAAATAACTCATTATAAACTTTACTAAAAAATACATGTTGTACAGCAAATGAAAGATACACTAGTTCTTAATGCAACCGCTGTGTTAGATTTTTAAAAATAACTTTAGTATGACATACACCTTACGTTATAGCGAGACAGCGCCCAAAATAAGGGCGGAAAATATGACTAAACATTTTCAACAGAAATACGAAATTACATCATAAATTGTTCTTACTTTTTGCTGAGCTTCCATCAGAATCTTGTACAAGGAGTCCTTTGTCCAGAATAATCGTTGTTTGGTTGTAGAATGTCCTCTTCTCCTGTCGAATTAGCAACCAAAGCTAGCCATGTGGCGCAAACGTGCCCAACTTCACATAACGCAAAGAAAAGAAAATTCCGAAACTCGCAATAAACGTTCAATAAACTGATATAACTCGGTTTAAAATAACTACTTTATGATATTTTTATCACATATATCAAATTAAATTAGAGCCGGAGATATCTAATGTCTATACCGAAAGCTTTTCAGAACGCAATCTGGGGTTCCTTCTCGTGCCTTCCAAGACAATGAAAATTCCAGACACGTCATTCCAAAAGCTCTTGTTCGGCCTCAGATCAAGCTAGACACCCCATTCCACCTCTCACTGCCTGTTGACATCTAGTGGAAGGCGTATGCAGTGCATGTAGATCCATAGATTTCAGGCAAATTAATAGGAAGGCCCTGGAACAGAGCCTCGATTTCAGATTTTTCACTTCCTGACAGGAAGTTTGCTGCAAAATGAGTTCTGTTTTACTCACAGATATAATTCAAACGGTTTTAGAAACTAGAGAGTGTTTTCCATCCAATAGTAATAATAATATGCATATTGTCCGAGCAAGAATTGAGTACGAGGCAGTTTAATTTGGGCACGACTTTTTACAAAGTGAAAATAGCGCCCCCCTATTGACAAAAGGTTTTAATGCTAGTTAGTGCTAGTTTGACCACTAGAAGGCATCTTTGAGAAGCATTTGACAGTCTTCAATATTGGCTGTAGTAGAGAATTGAAAACCTTTTTTTGTAAGAACATAGTATATGGGATTGAGATATGTAGCTTAATTAATTTAATTAATATTATGGTGTTTCTATTCCAAGAAAAACGAAACCCTCAGGGTTTACGACATGAAAATATGGCGTTGTACAAAGTGACCGGTCGGGAGCAGGCTACAATACTAAGAGCAAATAATCCTAACATTTCCACACCTTAATTGTAGTCTAACTAGATTGTAGATTTAGTAAAAATAAAAAATCTCATTGATTTATCAAGACCAGTCCCCATGCTTGTCTCAGAGCAGCGCGAAACGGTGCTAAAATAGTTGACCACACGCGGGTAGGCTATTGCTTCTAACTTCAATATGCTTTTAATGCCACAATGTCACAAATAATTTAACACACACAATTCTTAAAACTCTAATGCTTTAAATATTTAATAACTTCTCCATTCCAAATTCATATTCATTACATAAATAAGCCCACGTGCACCTTGATATTGGGGGTGAACCATGCGGCCCATGCCTAACCGGGAAAAGGGGTGCACCATGCGGCCCATGCCTAACGGGGAAAGAGAGTGTGCCATGCGGCCATGGCTAACCGGAAAAGGGAGGATGGAGCTGGTCGGGCGCAACCCAGGCGAAATGGAGATGAGGGGTCAACATACGTCGGCTAAAGCGATTTAATTCACGAATGCATTTGAACGTTTTTAGTATTGTGATAGTGAGGAGAAAAATTCCTCTCAAGAGAATTAACCTTACAGTTACACCAACTGGTAGGCTAATCACACAATTGTACAAAATGGTAAGAGAAATGGTGAGGAAAGTTACCCCTCTACATACACATTTCTTTACCGGATTCTCAAAATGAAAATACTGGCAGATCAATAAAATGCCCTTGTACAGTAGTAGATCTAATTAAATTTATAGGATTCTAAATTCATATCTAAGGGGATTTTATACAATTAAAATGCAGGGTTAATAAAAAAATAACTGTTTTAAAATGTATATGTATCTCAGAGCAGCGCGAAACGGTGCTGAAATAGTTGACCACGCATGGGTAGGCTATAGATTACTCCAAGATGGCGTAGCAGTGTAGAAGTCTTTGTCCTGTCGTGTCCCGTGTCCCTTGTATATATATTTTTACATCTTTTTCTTCGCATATCTTTTAAAAATATTTTCTTAAACCTCAACTTCTAAATACTCTCCTGCAACCCGCCTCACCCAATGTGGCGTGGATTTTTTCTAAAGTATTTCTATTTACTTCTGATCTGGAATCCATCTACTGAAGATAGCCAGCTAACTGCCTACCAGCTATCAGTTAGCAAACCATTGCTAGCGGTCATCAGCTAACCTTTAGCTCGGAAAGCTCTCGCTTGTTCGAACAACGTGACTAAAACCAGAGCATTACGGACCTATTTCTCTCCATATCCCCGGATTCCTACCGCAAACTCTGAACATTTTCATCTGGATCTTCGCAACTAGCTAACCACAATCCCGGGTGACCACTCCTGGCTAGCGTTTCCATCCCGGAGCAAGCACCAATTAGCCTGAAGCTAGCCCGGCTAGGGCTCCTGTGCTACCACTGAAGCCCACTCCTGGGCTACAATATCCAGACCCCTTTACTGCCGGTACGGAGCACGGAACCCCGCCGAACCTCTACGACTGGAATACCGACATAATCTGCCCGAGGACTCCAACAGGCCCCTCAGGCGTGACGCCCGCTGAAGGCCCATTCTGCTAACCTACTAGGCCTGCTAGCTACCTAGAGCTACCTGGAACCCTACTAATTCCACGACTGGTCTATCGACGTCACCGCACGAAGAGGCAAAAACATACTTCCCCCCCATCGCGACGTCCCCCAAAGGCTAACTTGCCTGCCCCGGTCTGCTAACTGCTAGCTTATCTTGCAGCTAGCGCAGCCAGGAAGCTAGCACCAGTTAGCAAACACAATTCTACAATTCACAACCTCTCTTTCGCCATCGCCATCCGGCTTGGATTCTCTGTCGACACGACCACGTCTGGTCTGCAGACGTGCCCTCAACCGGTGCCCTCAACCGGCCTCCGTCTGAGCAGACCCCCTCCGTCTGAGCAGACCACCCCCCAGGCTACTAACTTTAAACGTGTGCTAGCTTAGTGGAGGCCTCACTGCTCCATCTACGGCTGCCCCCTGGACACTATGATCACTTGGCTACATAGCTGATGCCTGCTTGACTGTCCATTAATTCACGGTACTCCATTCTGTTTATTTGTGTTTTATCTGTCGGCTCTGTGCTTTAACTCAGGATCTGTGTGTAGTTAATCCGACCCTCTCTGCCTAGTCGTCGCCATTTTTACCTTCTGTTGCTGTGTTAGCTGACTAGCTGCTGTTATCTCACCTGTTGTTTTAGCTAGCTCTCCCAATCAAGACCTGCAATCACTTTATGCCTTATTGTATGTCTCTCTCAAATATCAATATGCCTTGCATACTGTTGTTCAGGCTAGTTATCATTGTTTTGGTTTGCAATGGACCCCGTAGTTCCACTCTCCGTACCTCTGATACCTCCTTTGTCCCACCCCCCACACATGCGGTGACCTCACCCATTGAGACCAGCATGTCCAGAGATACAACCTCTCTTATCATCACCCAGTGCCTGGGCTTGCCTCCGCTGTACCCGTGCCCCACCATACCCTGGTCTGCACATTATGCCCAGAATCTATTCTACCATGCCCATAAATCTGCTCCTTTTATTCCTTGTCCCCAACGCTCTAGGCGACCAGTTTTGATAGCCTTTAGCCGCACCCTCATCCTACTACTCCTCTGTTCCTCGGGTGATGTGGAGGTAAACCCAGGCCCTGCATGTCCCCAGTCACCCTCATTTGTTGACTTCTGTGATCGAAAAAGCCTTGGCCTCATGCATGTCAACATCAGAAGCCTCCTCCCTAAGTTTGCCTTACTCACCGCTTTAGCACACTCTGCCAACCCTGATGTGTTTGCCGTGTCCGAATCCTGGCTTAGGAAGGCCACCAAAAACTCTGAGATTTCCATACCCAACTATAACACTTTCCGTCAAGATAGAACTGCCAAAGGGGGAGGAGTTGCAATCTACTGCAGAGATAGCCTGCAAAGTTCTATCATACTTTCCAGGTCTATGCCCAAACAGTTCGAACTTCTAATTTTAAAAATTAATCTCTCCAGAAATAAGTCTCTCACTGTTGCCGCCTGCTACCGACCCCCCTCAGCTCCCAGCTGTGCCCTGGACACCATCTGTGAATTGATCGCTCCCCATCTAGCTTCAGAGTTTGTTCTGTCAGGTGACCTAAACTGGGATATGCTTAAAACCTGTTGAGGATGGGGGCGCTGTTGTCACTATTTATGCTAATCGTGTAATTTTTGAAACGGCTTCCCACAAAATTCTTGATCGTACAATATGCATATTATTATTAATATTGGATAGAAAACAATCTATAGTTTCTATAGGAGTTGAAATTTTGTCTCTAAGTGGAACAGAAGTCATTCTACAGCAATTTCCCTGACATGGAGTCAGATTTCAGAAATTTTGGCCCCTGATCTGGAGTCAGTTAAAAGGTCACAGTTATTGCTATGAGTATACGGACACTGCTTACGTCTTCCCCTGGATGCCTTTACGTGATGACGATTTGAATGGGGTCGATTGCGCGTTCACAGGCACTACAAATTAAAAAACCCTGAGGCTAGTCACTCTTTTGGAGCTGCGTCATGTGCCTAGAGGACACCGACCCGCACCTGTTCCAAGCATTAGTGGAGGGAGTAATATTACTCTGGTCATGTTTCTACTCGTTATGGGAGTTAACCTGTCTAGGATCAGCGTGGCGCTAGCGGCACACCCCCCCCCCCCCCCCCACTGAAAAACCAGTGCCGCGAAATTCAAAAAAAATATTTTTTTAAAATATTTAACTTTCACACATTAAAGTCCAATACAGCTAATGAAAGACACAGATCTTGTGAATCCAGTCAACATTTCCGATTTTTAAAATGTTTTACAGGGAAGACACAATATGTAAAGATGTACATCTATTACCTAAAAACACATTAGCATAATCCACCATCTTTTATTTGTCCACCAACACCAGTAGCCATCACCAATTCGGCTAAACTAAGATATTTATAGCCCCTAACCAACAAAAAAACTCATTAGATGACAGTCTGATAACATATTTATGGTATGGGATAGGTTTTGTTAGAAAAAAGTGCATATTTCAGGTAGATGGCATAGTTTACAATTGCACCCACCATCACAAATGGACTAGAATAATTACAATGAGCAACGTGTTTACCTAACTACTAATCATCAAACATTTCGTAAAAATACACAGCATACACGAATCGAAAGACACAGATCCTGTGAATACAGACAATATTTCAGATTTTCTAAGTGTCTTACAGCGAAAACACAATAAATCGTTATATTAGCTTAGCACATAGCAATTAGCAGCCCAGCATTGATTCTAGCCAAAGTGAGCGATAAAAGTCAACATCGCCAAAAGATATTAATTTTTTCACTAACCTTCTCAGAATTCTTCCGATGACACTCCTGTAACATCACATTACAACATGCATATACAGTTTGATCGAAAATGTTTATATTTAGCCACCAAAATCATGGTTAGACAATGTGAAATGTAGACAAGCTGGTAAAGAAAAAGTCCTTGCGCCACTTAGACAGTGATCTACTCTTATACATAAATACTCATAAACGTGACTAAAAAATATAGGGTGGACAGGGATTGATAGACAATTTAATTCTTAATACAATTGCGTTATTACATTTTTTAATTTATCCTTACTTTTCAATACAGTTTGCGCCAAGCGAAGCTACGTCAAAAAACATGGCGTCCTAAGCCACTAAAATGTTTCGACAGAAACACGATTTATCATAATAAAAATGTCCTACCTTGAGCTGTTCTTCCATCAGTATCTTGGGCAAAGGATCCTTTCTTGGGAGAAATCGTCTTTTGGTGGAAAGCTGTCCTCTTGCCATGTGGAAATGTCAACTGCGTTCGGGATGAACTGAAAAGCGTGCCCAACTTTTCACATCGTTGCAAAAATAAATGTCCCAAAATCGCACTAAACGGATATAAATTGCTATAAAACGCTTTAAATTAACTACCTTATGATGTTTTTAACTCCTATAACGAGTGAAAAGATGACCGGAGAAATATAACAGGCTAAACTAACGCTTGGAACAGGTGCGCGCCGGTGTCCTCTAGGCTCATGACGCAGCTCCCAAAGAATGACTAGCTTCAGGGTTTTTTCATTTGTAGGGCCTGTGAACGCGCAATCGACCCCGTTGGAATCGTCATCACGTAAAGGCATCCAGGGGAAGACGTAAGAAGTGTCCGTATAGTCATAGCAACGACAGTGCCCTTTTAACTGACTTCAGAAAAGTGGCCAACATTTCTCAAATCTGACTCCATGTCAGGGAAATTGCTGTAGAATGGGCTCTGTTCCACTTAGAGACAACATTTCAACTCCTATAGAAACTATAGACTGTTTTCTATCCAATAATAATAATAATATGCATATTGTACGATCAAGGATTTTGTGGGAAGCCGTTTAAAAAATTAGCCAAATTAGCATAAATAGTCTAAACAGCGCCCCCATCCCCAACAGGTTAAAAACATCATAAGGTAGTTAATTTAAAGCGTTTTATAGCAATTTATATCCGTTTAGTGCGATTTTGGGACATTTATTTCTGAAACGCTGTGAATTGCTGGGCACGCTTCCAGTTCATCCCGAACGCAGTTGGCATTTCCACATGGCAAGAGGACAGCTTTCCACCAAAAGACGATTAGACCCAAGAAAGGATCCTTTGCCCAAGATACTGATGGAAGAACAGCTCAAAGTAGGACATTTTTATTATGATAAATCGTGTTTCTGTCGAAAAATGTTAGTGGCTTAGGACGCCATGTTTTTTGACGTAGCTTCGCTTGGCGCAAACTGTATTGAAAAGTAAGGATAATTTAAAAAATGTAATTCCGCGATTGTATTAAGAATTAAATTGTCTATCAATCACTGTCCACCCTATATTTTTTAGTCACGTTTATGAGTATTTATGTATAAGAGTAGATCACTGTCTAATATGGCGCACGGACATTTTCTCACCAGCTGGGCTACATTTCACATTGTCTAACCATGATTTTGGTGGCTAAATATAAACATTTTC
The DNA here is from genome assembly GCF_029448725.1 of Salvelinus fontinalis. Classification (NCBI taxonomy): domain Eukaryota; kingdom Metazoa; phylum Chordata; class Actinopteri; order Salmoniformes; family Salmonidae; genus Salvelinus; species Salvelinus fontinalis. The sequence goes on from NC_074677.1 coordinate 27,272,224, forward strand.
GATCAAACTCTATATGGATTGTGTAATATGATGTTACAGGAGTGTCATCTGAAGAATTCTGAGAAGGTTAGTGAAAAAATTAATATATTTTGGCGATGTTGACATCATCGCTCACTTTTGGCTAGAATCAATGCTGGGCTGCTATGTGCTATGTGCTATGCTAATATAACGATTTATTGTGTTTTCGCTGTAAGACACTTAGAAAATCTGAAATATTGTCTGTATTCACAGGATCTGTGTCTTTCGATTAGTGTATGCTGTGTATTTTTACGAAATGTTTGATGATTAGTAAGTAGGTAAACACGTTGCTCTATGTAGTTTTTCTTGTCCATTTGTGACGGTGGGTGCAATTGTAACCTATGCCATCTACCTGAAATATGCACTTTTTTCTAACAAAACCTATCCCATACCATAAATATGTTATCAGACTGTCATCTGATGAGTTTTTTTCTTGGTTAGGGGCTATAAATATCTTAGTTTAGCCGAATTGGTGATAGCTACTGGTGTTGGTGGACAAATAAAAGATGGTGGATTATGCTAATGTGTTTTTAGGTAATAGATTTACATCTTTACATATTGTTTCTTCCCTGTAAAACATTTTAAAAATCGGACATGTTGGCTGGATTCACAAGATCTGTGTCTTTCATTAGCTGTATTGGACTTCAATGTGTGAAAGTTAAATATTTTAAAAATATTTTTTTTTTGAATTTCGCGGCACTGGTTTTTCAGTGGGGGTGGGGGAGGAGTGCCGCTAGCGGCACCCTCATCCTAGACAGGTTAACACCCCGGCAGTCCTACAATCTAAGCTTGATGCCCTCAATCTCACACAAATCATCAAGGAACCCACCAGGTACAACCCTAAATCCGTAAACATGGGCACCCTAATAGACATCATCCTGACCAACTTGCCCTCCAAATACACCTCTGCTGTCTTCAATCAAGATCTCAGCGATCACTGCCTCATTGCCTGTATCCGCCACGGGTCCACGGTCAAACGACCACCCCTCATCACTGTCAAACGCTCCCTAAAACACTTCTGCGAGCAGGCCTTTCTAATCGACCTGGCCCGGGTACCCTGGAAGGATATTGACCTCATCCCGTCAGTTGAGGATGCCTGGTCATTCTTTAAAAGTTACTTCCTCACCATATTAGACAAGCATGCTCCGTTCAAAAAATGCAGAACCAAGAGCAGATATAGCCCTTGGTTCACTCCAGACCTGACTGCCCTCGACCAGCACAAAAACATCCTGTGGCGAACTGCATTAGCATCGAAGAGCCCCCGCGATATGCAACTGTTCAGGGAAGTCAGGAACCAATACACGCAGTCAGTCAGAAAAGCAAAGGCCAGCTTTTTCAAGCAGAAATTTGCATCCTGTAGCTCTAACTCCAAAAAGTTCTGGGATACTGTAAAGTCCATGGAAAACAAGAGCACCTCCTCCCAGCTGCCCACTGCACTGAGGCTAGATAACAAGGTCACCACTGATACGTCCGTGATAATCGAAAACTTCAACAAACATTTCTCAATGGCTGGCCATGCCTTACTCCTGGCGACTCCAACCTTGGCCAACAGCCCCGCCCCCCCCGCTGCTACTCGCCCAAGCCTCCCCAGCTTCTCCTTTACCCATATCCAGATAGCAGATGTTCTGAAAGAGCTGGAAAACCTGGACCCATACAAATCAGCTGGGCTTGACAATCTGGACCCCCTATTTCTGAAACTGTCCGCCGCCATTGTCGCACCCCCTATTACCAGCCTGTTCAACCTCTCCTTCGTATCATCTGAGATCCCCAAGGATTGGAAAGCTGCCGCTGTCATCCCCCTCTTCAAAGGGGGAGACACCCTGGACCCAAACTGTTACAGACCTATATCCATCCTGCCCTGCCTAGCTAAGGTCTTCGAAAGCCAAGTCAACAAACAGATCACTGACCATCTCGAATCCCACCGTACCTTCTCCGCTGTGGAATCCGGTTTCCGAGCCGGTCACAGGTGCACCTCAGCCACGCTCAAGGTACTAAACGATATAAAAGACATTACTGTGCAGCCGTCTTCATCGACCTGACCAAGGCTTTCGACTCTGTCAATCACCATATTCTTATCGGCAGACTCAATAGCCTCGGTTTTTCTAATGACTGCCTTGCCTGGTTCACCAACTACTTTGCAGACAGAGTTCAGTGTGTCAAATCGGAGGGCATGTTGTCCGGTCCTCTGGCAGTCTCTATGGGGGTACCACAGGGTTCAATTCTCGGGCTGACTCTTTTCTCTGTATACATCAATGATGTTGCTCTTGCTGCGGGCGATTCCCTGATCCACCTCTACGCAGACGACACCATTCTGTATACTTCCGGCCCTTCCCTGGACACTGTGCTATCTAACCTCCAAACGAGCTTCAATGCCATACAACACTCCTTCCGTGGCCTCTAACTGCTCTTAAACGCTAGTAAAACCAAATGCATGCTTTTCAACCGTTCGCTGCCTGCACCCGCACGCCCGACTAGCATCACCACCCTGGACGGTTCCGACCTAGAATATGTGGACATCTATAAGTACCTAGGTGTCTGGCTAGACTGCAAACTCTCCTTCCAGACTCATATCAAACATCTCCAATCCAAAATCAAATCTAGAGTCGGCTTTCTATTCCGCAACAAAGCCTCCTTCACTCACGCCGCCAAACTTACCCTAGTAAAACTGACTATCCTACCGATCCTCGACTTCGGCGATGTCATCTACAAAATAGCTTCCAATACTCTACTCAGCAAACTGGATGCAGTTTATCACAGTGCCATCCGTTTTGTTACTAAAGCACCTTATACGACCCACCACTGCGACCTGTATGCCCTAGTCGGCTGGCCCTCGCTACATGTTCGTCGTCAGACCCACTGGCTCCAGGTCATCTACAAGGCTATGCTAGGTAAAGTGCCGCCTTATCTCAGTTCACTGGTCACGATGGCTACACCCACCCGTAGCACGCGCTCCAGCAGGTGTATCTCACTGATCATCCCTAAAGCCAAAACCTCATTTGGACGCCTTTCCTTCCAGTTCTCTGCTGCCTGCGACTGAAACGAATTGCAAAAATCTCTGAAGTTGGAGACTTTTATCTCCCTCAACAACTTTAAAAATCTGCTATCCGAGCAGCTAACCGATCGCTGCAGCTGTACATAGTCCATCTGTAAACTACCCAACCAATTTACCTACCTCACCCCCATACTGCTTTTATTTATTTAGTTTTCTGCTCTTTTGCACACCAGTATCTCTTCTTGCACATGATCATCTGATGATTTATCACTCCAGTGTTAATCTGCTAAATTGTAATTATTCAATTTATTGCCTACCTCATGCCTTTTGCACACATTGTATATAGATTCTCTTTTTTCTACCATGTTATTGACTTGTTTATTGTTTACTCCATGTGTAACTCTGTGTTGTTGTCTGTTCACACTGCTATGCTTTATCTTGGCCAGGTCGCAGTTGCAAATGAGAACTTGTTCTCAACTAGCCTACCTGGTTAAATAAAGGTGAAATAAAATAAAAAATAAATAAAATTGCTTGTTGGGGAGGATTTTCACACAGTAACCGGGCTATAAAACAAATTGTTGGATAACAGATCGGCTCTCGGAACTCATTAACACACGCTACTGTGTGTGTTTTGATATATTCTCTCTCTCTCTCACACACACACACGCACACGCACACACACTTGCTCTCTTGACCTCTGAATGCTCGGCTTTGAAAAGCCAGCTGACATTTACTCCTACACTCTAAAAAGAAAAGGTTCGTGGAGTATCCTTTAGGTGCTCTTCAAATTGAAACTGTGGGGGAACCCCTATATGTTCTTTGAAGATCCTTTGATAAAGGTTATTCGAAGCACCCCTTATAAAGGTTCCTCGAAGTACCTTTTGGGGTGAAAAAAATGTAACTCCCTGTCCACCCTCCCTCCATCATAAAAAATATTTTAATAATAAAAATATTGACAGAATTGACTTAAATAATTCATTGTTTATTTGGTGGCACCACAAATGTGAATTAATATTTACAAAACAATTTACTGAACAAAACACATTACATTACTTAACCTTTTTTAACTAGGCAAGTCAGTTAAGAACAAATTCTTATTTACAATGACTGTCTACCCTGGCAAAACTGAGATGTGCAAGAGACATCACTGTAGGCTACTGTAGGCTACACAACGACAAAATATGGGAAAATAAATAAATAATGAAAAGTTAATTATTGAAAGCAGCACGTGTCGGCTCGAGTCCGATCATCATCAAGAGATATGCTGGACCCTATGTCAGAGAGATGTTTTTGGGACCACATCATGTTTATTGTCCTGCTAATAGCCCTTGTGAAAATGTGTACGGCCTTCAGGGCCGACTGAGAAGTTCCTTACTTTTCCCCCCTTCCACTTGCCTCATTTTATGTCATTTTAAGCGATTGGTGCGCCCTTCGTAGTGCTGAAAAGACAGCACCAGGATCGCTCAATTTTGTTAAAGAATATGAACCAACTTGTGGTGCTGAAGGATAGCTGAAGGACAGCTTGGCGCATTTGGCCAGTTCATGGACAAACAAAACAATTTGCAGTAGGCCTTTAGACTAATTATCACGCCCTGACCTTGGAGAGCCTTTTTATTTCTCTTTTTGATTAGATCGGGGTGTGATTTGGGTGGGCAATCTATGTGTTCTATTTCTTTGTTGGCCGGGTATGGTTCCCAATCAGTGGTAGCTGTCTGTCGCTGTCTCTGATTGGGGATCATACTTAGGCAGCCTGTTTCCCACCTTAGTTGCTGTGATCTTGTTTTTGCATAGTTGCTGTCTAGCCATGCAGAACTTTGTGCTCGGTTTTGTATTTTGTTGTTTTGTCGGAGTTCAGTATTAAAAATCATGAACACTTTCCACGCTGCGCTTTGTTCTCATTCATTTGACGACGGACGTAACACTAATAGGCCTTTGATTACATGGTATAGATATTTGTAGGATATAGCCTAATGTAAGGGAGAGCTTTACTGCGAGTTGGCATTTCATTGTATTGCGTGATTTGATTAGCTTCAACACATGGTTACAATATACCCTATTACAGAATACATATACAACAGAAAGGAGAGCTATCGATTCATACACTAATTGTGACTCGCCACCTGGATTTGGTCTTATGTAGCAAAATTTGAAATTGTGTTTTTTACATTAGATAAATGGACTCAGAGCTACAAAATGGTATATCATACACTGCATTTGAGGAACAACGGAAAAGTAATTCTGTTTTGAAAGTTGATCAACTTGTAAACTCACTTTTGAGAAAATCGTCTTTGAATGTTTTGCTATCTATCGTTCACACCCTCACCCTAAGCTTTAGCACCACCCATCTCTTTCACTCTGAAAGTGCACACTTGATGCTCTGGCCGATGATTTGTTTACCTCTGGATAACATGAAAACAGCCTAACCAGCTCTGCTGGCAACAATTTCCTTACGCTTTTTTGCAGACGTTTACTGACACTGGCCATATTCAACAGGTGTTGTACACATGTCACGTAACGTCAGCTAACGAGCCAGCCAGCCAATGTTAGCTAGTTAAACAACAATGAACAGTGCCAACAATGACACAGTGCTGGGAGCTAACCAAATCATGATCAATGTTAGCTAGCTAACATTAGGCTCTATCTAGAACTGCAAACGGCGCTGGGAAACGAATAATAACGTAAGCTACGGAGCCAGCCAGCAAACATTAGCTAGCTAGCTAACAGTACAATTTAGCTTAAGACATATAGCTAGCTAGCTAGCTAGGTAAACAATGTACCTAGCTAGGTAAACAAAGTGTAAGTTCACACACGTCACGTTAGCTAACGAGCCAGCTAGCTAACGTTAGCTAGTTAAACAACATTGAACAGTGCCAACAATGGCACAGTGCTGGGAGCTAACCAACCATGTTCAATGTTAGCTAGCTAACATTAGGCTCTAACTGGAACAACAAACGGCTCTGGGAAACGAATAATAACGTCAGGTAGGGAGCCAGCCAGCTAATGTTAGCTAGATAGCTAACAGTACACTTTAGCTTGAAATGAAACCACTTTCTGTCAAAATTAGAAAACGTGTAATATCTGAAAATGTAGCTAGCTAACACTAGACTATCTTACCTGTATACATCATCGTGCATGCACGCGTCTCCCTGTCAGGAATGACATGCCCCTAGTTTGAAGATGTAATCCGGAGACAGGTGTTTTCTCCATCTCTTTAGCTATCATACTCTAATTCCACTGATTTCAAAACTTGGTCCTCCAGAAAGTGGAGAGCAACACTTATGCAGCTCCACTACACAATATATATATTTTTTTAAAGTTGAGTTCGACAGGATTACCAACACAGACTGATGAGCTTCTATGGCAGGCCAATCCGAACTCCTCTCTCGGCATGTCCAGCCCACTCATTATCTCAGCCAATCATGGCTAGTGGGAAGGTTGCTGACTTTTTCTGTGGCTTAACCAACAAGGCTTGTAATTCTACAATTTATTTGTACTTACAGATGGCATCCAAGTTTTTTCTTAAGGCACATTAAAGTTCACATATTCGAGAAGGCATTTCTGCCAATAAACACATTTGGATTTAAAAAAAAAAAAAATTATAATTGCAACTAGTTTCCTGAATCGGGTAAGTTTTATGGAGTTTTATGAAGTGGAGTTTTGTGGAGTTTTATGAACATCAATGCAGACAAACTGGAAACTTAGATTTTTTTTCAAAATCAATAGAATTTATTTTGAATTTATCAAATAGATTTTACATAAATAGTTTTACCAGCTCTGTGTTTTCTCAAATTGAAAAAAGTGAGAGAGTGCCGCTCCTCTGTGCTACGGCAGCACTACGCCCTTGCTCTTGATGCACATTGCTTCCCTGTCAAGTTTGGCATCTTGCTGCAAAAGTAGTTCCTGTGAAAACAGCTCTAAACTACCCTCTTTTTGAACTACAGTACCAGTCAAAAGTTTGGACACACCTACTCATTCAATGGTTTTTCTTTATTTTTACTATTTTCTACATTGTAGAATAATAGTGAAGTCATCAAAACTATGAAATAACACATATGGAATCATGTAGTAACAAAAAACATGTTAAACAAATCAAAATATATTTTACATTACAGATTCTTCAAAGTAGCCACCCTTAGTCTTGCACACTCTTGGCATTCTCTCAACCAGCTTTTTTATATATTTTTTATTTAACTAGGCAAGTCAGTTAAGAAAAAATTCTTATTTACAACGATGGCCTAGGGACAGTGGGTTAACTGCCTTGTTCAGGGGCAGAATGACAGATTTTTATTATTTGATCTAGCAACATTTCTGTTACTGGCCCAATGCTCTAACCACTAGGCTACCTGCCTTCCCAGCTTCTAGAGGTAGTCACCTAGAATTTATTTCAATTAACAGGTGTGCTTTGCTAAAACTTAATTTATGGAACTTTTTAATGCATTTGAGCCAACCAGTTGTGTTGTGACAAGGTAGCGGTGGTATACAGAAGATTTGGTAAGAGACCAAGCAAGACCAAGCGACCAGCAGTCGCAAAAACCATCAACCACTATGATGAAACTGGTTCTCATGAGGACCGCCACAGGAAAGGAAGACCCAGAGTTACCTCTGCTGTAGAGGATAAGTTCATTAGAGGTAACTGCACCTCAGATTGCAGCCCAAATAAATGCTTCACAGAGTTCAAGTAACAGACATATCTCAACATGAACTGTTCAGAGACAGCATGAATCAGGCCTTCGTGGTCAAATTACTGCAAGGAAACCAGGACTAAAGGACACCAACAAGAAGAAGAGACTTGCTAGCGTGAAGAAACACGCACAATGGACATTAGACCGGTGGAAATCTGTCCTTTGGTCTGATTTTTGGTTCTAACCACCTTTGTCTTTGTGAGACGCAGTATAGGTAAATGGAGGTTCTCCCCATGTGTGGTTCCCAACTCAAATCAAAGTTTATTTGGGGTAAAAACTGTTGAAGCCTTTTTGTCCTAGACTTGGCACTCCAGTACCGCTTGCCATACAATAGTAGAGAGAACACTCCATGACTGGGGTGGCTGGGGTCTTTGACAATGTTTAGGGCCTGGATGGCAGGCAGCTTAACCCCAGTGATGTACTGGGCATGACGCACTACCGTCTGTAGTGCCTTGCGGTCAAAGGCCGAGCAATTGCCATACCAGGCAGTGATGGAACCAGTCAGGAAGCTTTCAATGTTGCAGCTGTAGAACCTTTTGAGGATCTCAGGACCCATGCCAAATCTTTTTAGTTTCCTGAGGGGGAATAGGCTTTGTCGTGCCCTCTTCAAGACTGTCTTGGTGTGTTTGGACCATTCTAATTTGTTGGTGATGTGGACACCAAGGAACTTGAAGCTCTCAACCTGCTCCACTACAGCCCGTCGACGAGAATGGGGACGTGCTCGGTCCTCCTTTTCCTGTAGTCCACAATCATCTCCTTGGTAACGTTGAGGGATAGGTTGTTATTCTGGCACCACCCGGCCAGGTCTCTGATCTCCTCCCTATAGGCTGTCTCGACGTTGTCGGTGTTCAGGCCTACCACTGTTGTGTCATCTGCAAACTTAATGATGGTGTTGGAGTCGTGCCTGGCCATGCAGGCGTGGGTGAACAGGGAGTACAGGAGGGGACTGAGCACGCACCCCTGGGGAGCTCCAGTATTGAGGATCAGCGTGGCAGATGTGTTGCTACCTACCCTCACCACCTGGGGGTGGCCCGTCAGGAAGTCCAGGATCCAGTTGCAGAGGGAGGTGTTTAGTCCCAGGATCCTTAGCTTAATAATGAGCTTTGAGGGTACTATGGTGTTGAACGCTGAGCTGTAGTCAATGAATAGCATTCTCACATAAGTGTTCCTTTTGTCCAGGTGGGAAAGGGCAGTGTGAAGTGCAATAGAGATTGCATCATCTGTGGATCTTTTTTGGATGGTATGCAAATTGGAGTGGGTCTAGGGTTTCTGGGATAATGGTGTTGATGTGAGCCATTACCAACCTTTCAAAGCACTTCATGGCTATGGACGTGACGTGGGTCTGTAGTCATTTAGGCCGGTTGCCTTTGTGTTCTTGGGCACAGGGACTATGGGGGTCTCCTTGAAACATGTTGGTATTACAGACTCAATCAGGGACATGTTGAAAATGTCAGTGAAGACACCTACCAGTTGGTCATTACATGCCCGGAGCACACATCCTGGTAATCAGTGTGGCCCCGCAGCCTTGTGTATGTTGACCTGTTTAAAGGTCTTACTCATGTCGGCCACGGAGAGCGTGATCACACAGTCGTCCGGAACAGCTGATGCTAACATGCATGCCTCAGTGTTGCTTGCCTCGATGCGAGCATAGAAGTGATTTAGCTCGTCTGGTAAGCTTGTGTCACTGTGTCACTAAGACAAGTGTCAGAGCCGGTGTAGTGTCATTCAATCTTAGCCTTGTGTTGACGCTTTGCCTGTTTGATGGTTCATCGCAGGGCATAGCAGGATTTCTTATAAGCTTCCGGGTTAGAGTCCTGCACCTTGAAAGCGGGAGCTCTACCCTTTAGCTCAGTGCAAATGTTGCCTGTATTCCATGGCTTCTGGTTGGGGTATGTATGTACAGTCACTGTTGGGACGACATCTTCAATGCACTTATTGATAAAGCCAGTGACTGATGTGGTGTACTCCTTAACTTCACTAGGGTATGTGGGACGCTAGCGTCCCACCTCGTCAACAGCCAGTGAAACTGGTGGGCGCCAAATTCAAAAAACAACAGAAATCCCATAATTAAAATTCCTCAGACATACAAGTATTTTACACCATTTTAAAGATACACTTGTTGTAAATCCAGACACAGTGTCGGATTTCAAAAAGTCTTTACGACGAAAGTACACCAAACGATTATATTAGGTCAGAGCCAAGTCACAGAAAAACACAGCCATTTTTCCAGCCAAAGAGAAGAGTCACAAAAAGCAGAAATAGAGATCAAATTAATCACTAACTGTAGTATCCTTAACCTTTCACGAGTATCTACCCCGGGTCCGGGAGCACCCCCCACCCCCCCCCCCCCCCCACACACTGAGTAGCATCGCTAGCATAGCGTCACAATTAAATAGTAGCATCTAAATATCATTAAATCACAAGTCCAAAACACCTAATGAAAGATACAGATCTTGTGAATAAAGCCACCATTTCAGATTTTTAAAATGTTTTACAGGGAAGACAAAATATGTAAATCTATTAGCTAACCACGTTAGCAAAAGACACCATTTTTCTTTGTCCACCATTTTTTCTCAACACCAGTAGCTATCACCAATTCGGCCAAATAAAGATATTGATAGCCACTAACCAAGAAAAAACCTCATCAGATGACAGTCTGATAACATATTTATGGTATAGGATAGGTTTTGTTAGAAAAATGTGCATATTTCAGGTATAAATCATAGTTTACAATTGCACCCACCATCACAACTCGACTAGAAAAAATACAGAGCAATGTGTATTACCTAATTACTAATCATAAAACATTTCTTAAAAATACACAGCTCACAGCAATGGATAGACACAGATCTTGTGAATTCAGACAACATTTCAGATTTTCCTAGTGTCTTACAGCGAAAACAAAATAAATCGTTATATTAGCATACCACATGTGCAAACGTTACCAGAGCATTGATTCTAGCCAAAGAGAGCGATAACGTAATCATCGCCAAAATGTATTAATTTTTTCACTAACCTTCTCAGAATTCTTCAGATGACACTCCTGTAACATCATATTACAACATACATATAGAGTTTGTTCGAAAATGTGCATATTTAGCCACCAAAATCATGGTTAGACAATGAGAAAAGTTGCCCAGCTGGTCAGAAAATGTCGTGCGCCATATTAGACAGTAAGCTACTCTTATACATAAATACTCATAAACTTGACAAAAAAATACAGGGTGGACAGCGATTGATAGACAATTTAATTCTTAATACAATCGCTGAATTACATCTTTTAAATTATCCTTACTTTTCAATACAGGTTGCGCCAAGCGAAGCTACACCTAACAAAATGGCGGCATAAGCGTTTCACATTTTTCGACAGAAACACGATTTATCATCTTAAATATTTCTTACTATGAGGTGATCTTCCATCAGAATCTTGGGCAATGTATCCTTTCTTGGGTCTAATCTTCTTTTGGTCGAAAGATGTCCTCTTGTCTGTTGAAATGCCCACTAACGTTCGACCGGGACCCCGAAACGTGCCCGGCGCTTCAAAGTGCACAACAAAGCAATGCCTCAAAATCGCACTAAACGGATATAAATTGCTATAAAACGGTTCAAATTAACTACCTTATGATGTTGTTAACACCTATAACGAGTAAAAACATGACCGGAGAAATATTACTGGCTAAACAACAGGTTGGAAGGAGGCGAGTCCGACATCCTTCAAGCGTCAGGCGCAGGCAGCCAAAGGAAGTTACTTCCGGTATTTGGTGATTTATAGAGGCCATGATTGCGCAATCGACTCCATTCAAAGCGTCATCACGTACTGACATCCAGGGGAAGACGTAAGAAGTGTCTGTTTCTCAATAGCATTTACACGGACCTTTAAACTGACTCCAGATCAGGGGCCAAGATGTCTGAAATCTGACTCCCTGTCATGAAAAGTGCTGTAGAAGGAGTTCTGTTCCACTCAGAGACATAATTCAAACGGCTATAGAAACTAGAGAGTGTTTTCTATCCAATAATAATAAAAATATGCATATTGTACGAGCAAGAATTGAGTACTAGGCAGTTTAATCTGTAGAGCAAATTATGCTAATGCGAAACAGCACACCCTATAGTCGCAAGAAGTTTTAAAGGCTTCTTAGAGTTTCTCAAACGTGAGATTAGGCTCTGATAACAATCTTATTTGTATCCTGTCATCATTAATCCCACACACCAGCCGATCGCGTAGCATTTGCGATAATGTATACCCATAGTTACAGTCCAATGCTAGTTTTCTCAACTCAGCCACATATTCCCTCACTGATTCAATAGGTTTTCTCATACGCGAATCAAACTTGAATCTTTGTACTATCTCACTGGGTTTGGGGTTGAAGTGAATTTTTTAATAGCTCGACTAAATCTACGAATGACTTTTCTCCTGGTTTATCTGGGCTCAACAGGTTTCTCATTAAGCTGTACACCTGTGCACCGACAACGCTTATGAGTATGGATTTCTGTTTAGCAGCATCAGTTATTTCATTAGCAGCAAAGAAATGTTCCATTATTTCACAGTTCTCCTCCCATTCCTGATTTTTAGGAACAAATGGTGGTAGCAAGAATATTGTTGCCAAAGCCATCTTTTCCGATTCTCTCTCCCCTCACACAGTCAATAATTTGTCCTACCCGTATCCAGGGAATCAATCCTTCAGAATATTCCACCGCTCACTTGAGTCTCACCTCCCGCGTCGCACGCCAAACACTCCGCTAACTTTGTGGCAAAAAAAATCCAACGCAGTTCTCCATAGTTATGCTCACCTCCAAATATGTAGTATCCTTAAAGGCATCTTAGAGTTACGACTCATGAGACTTACGTACGGTTTAGTATTTAATTGTAACTTAGAATTACATTCTCTTATGCACCTGGCTTAAAACTACCTGAAGCTTTCTTAATCATAGTTATATAGGCAGACATAGGAAATAGCTACGGATAGCGGGAAGCAAACTCCCGTCTTGAGTCAATACTGCCATCTATTGGTAAACATAAATATACCAGGTTACTACTAACCTTTGATGATCTTCATCAGATGATACTCATAGGACTTCATGTTACACAATACATGTATGTTTTGTTCGGTAAAGTTCATATTTATATCCAAAAATCTGAGTTTACATTGGTGTGTTATGTTCAGTTGTTCCAAAACATCCGGTGATTTTGCAGAGAGCCACATCAATTTACAGGAATACTAGATAGATCCACTTCTCCTTAATGCAACCGCTGTGCCAGATTTAAAAAAAACTTTACAGAAAAAGCACATCATGCAATAACCTGAGTACAGCGCAGTAACAGTAATAGTTCACAATGCCAAGCCATACAGATATCTGCCATGTTGTGTAGTCAACAGAAGTCAGAAATGACATTATAAATATTCACTTACCTTTGATGTTCTTCATCAGAATGCACTCCCAGGAATCCCAGTTCCACAATAACTGTTTGATTTGTTCGATAAAGTCCATCATGTATGTCCAAATACCTCATTTTTGTTCACTCGTATAGCCCAGTAACCAAAATTCATGAGGCGCGATCACAAGGTGCAGATGAAAAGTCAAAAATTCCGTTACAGTCCGTAGAAACATGTCAAACGATGTATAGAATCAATCTTTAGGATGTATTTGACATAAATCTTCAATAATCTTCCAACCGGAGAATTCCTTTGTCTTTAGAATTGCAATGGAACGCAAGCTACCTCTCACGTGAACGAGCGTGGTCAGCTCACGGCACCTTACTCAATCCCCTCTCATTCGCCCCCACTTCACAGTAGAAGTCTCAAACAAGGTTCTAAAGACTGTTGACATCTAGTGGAAGCCTTAAGAAGTGCAATATGACCCCATAGACACACTATATTCGATAGGCAATGAGTTGAAAAACTACAAACCTCAGATTTTCTTCTTCCTGGTTGGATTTTTTCTCAGGTTTTTACCTGCCATATGAGTTCTGTTATACTCACAGACATCATTCAACCAGTTTTAGAAACTTCAGTTTTATATCCAAATATACTAATTATATGCATATTCTAGCTTTTATGGCTAAGTAGCAGGCAGTTTAATTTGGGCGCGCTTTCATCCAATATTCCGAATGCTGCCCCCTACCCTAGTGAAGTTAATGCCATCGGAAGAATCCCGGAACATGTTCCAGTCTGTGATAGCAAAACAGTCCTGTAGTTTAGCATCTGCTTCATCTGACTACTTATTTATAGACCGAGTCACTGGTGCTTCCTGCTTTAATTTTAGCTTGTAAGCAGGAATCAGGAGGATAGAGTTGTGGTCGGATTTACCAAATGGAGGGCGAGGGAGAACTTTGTACGTGCCTCTGTGTGTGTAGTACAGGCGATCTAGAATTTTATCCCTCTGGTTGCACTTTTAACATGTTGATAGAAATTTGGTAGAACTGATTTCAGTGTCCCTGCATTAAAGTCTCCGGCCACTAGGAGTGCCACCTCTGGGTGGGTGGTTTCCTGTTTGCTTATTTCCTTATACAGCTGACTGAGTGCGGTCTTAGTGCCAGTATCTGTCTGTGGAGGTAAATAAACAGCCACGAAAGTATAGCTGAAAACTCTCTAGGCATGTCGTGTGGCCTGAAATTTATCACAATATACTCTACTTCAGGCGAGCAAAATCTAGAGAATTCCTTAGATTTCATGCACCAGCTGTTGTTTACAAATATGCACAGACCGCCCCCCCTCGTCTTACCGGAGAGTGCTGTTCTATCTTGCCGGTGCAGCGTATATCCCGCTAGCTGAAAAGCCATGTCGTCATTCAGCCACGATTCCGTGAAACATAGGATATTACAGCTTTTGTCCCAATGTCCCGTTGGTAGGATATTCGTGATCGTACCTCATTTTATTGTACAGCGATTGCACGTTGATGAGTAGTATTGACGGTAACGGCTGCTTTCCCACTCGCCTTCTCCGGGTCCTGACAAGGTATCCAGCTCTTTGTCCTCTGTACCTGCGTCGCTTCCTCTTGCAAATAACGGGGATGTCGGCCCTGTGGGGTGTTTGGAGAATGTCCTGTGCATCCTCCATGTTGTAGAAAAATTATTTGTCTAATCCGAGGTGAGTGATCGCTGTCCTGATGTCCAGAATCTATTTTTTACCGTAAGATAGTGTTGCAGAAACATTATGTACAAAATAAGTTACAAATAACGCGGAAAAGACCCACATAATTGCACAATTGGTTGGGCGCCCGTAAAACTGCTGCCATTTCTTCCGACGCCATTTTCCATGCTTCCCACCGTGAAGCGTGGAGGAGGAGGTGTGATGGTGTGGGGGTGCCTTGCTGGAGACACTTTCAGTGATTTATTTAGAATCCAAGGCACACTTAACCAGCATTGCTACCATAGCATTCTGCAGCGATACGCCATCTCACCTGGTTTGCGCTTTTGGGACTATCATTTGTTTTTCAACAGGACAATGATCCAAAACACACCGCCAGGGCTATCTGACCAAGGAGAGTGATAGAGTGATGCATCAGATGACCTGGCCTCCACAGTCACCGGACCTTAACCCAATTGAGATGGTTTGGGATGAGTTGGACCACAGAGTGAAGGAAAAGCAGCCAACAAGTGCTCAGCATATGTGGGAACTCCTTCAAGACTGTTCAAGACCTGAAAAGCATTCCAGGTGAAGCTGGTTGAGAGAATTCCAAGCGTGTGCAAAGCTATCATCAAGGCAAAGGGTAGCTACTTTGAAGAATCTCAAATATAAAATACATTTTGATTTCTTGAACACTTTTTTGGTTACTACATGATTCCATATGTGTTATTTGATAGTTTTGATGTCTTCACTATTATTCTACAATGTAGAAAATAGTAAAAAATAAAAAAATAAAAAACTTGAATGAGTAGGTGTGTCCAAACTTTTGACTTGTACTGTATATTGTTTTGTTAATGTTCATATTCCAGTGTCTTGGCAGACAATGAATAATTGCAAGTTTGTGAGTTCTTGTATTATTTTCTTCCTTTCTGCTTAGTTCTGGCAGTTTGATGAGCAACATACAGCATGTCCTGTGTTATGTAAAAATTATCCCAGTGTGAAATAGTTCGCAATAGTTCTGATCGTTCTGATTGTGTTCTGATTGTGATGTCATGCTGTAAAATTTCTCCCAGCGTAAAAATGTTACCAGTTCAATAATTGCACACGCATCTCTTTATGTGGATGGCTGTGCTCGTGCGGCTGTTTTTCTCTCACACCCTCCCTCGACCTCGAAAAACTGTTCTGTGTGCACGCTCATATGCTTCACACATCTGCCAATCAATGGTGAGCAGAAGTATTGACTCTGACCAACAGAAGCTTGTTGAGACGTGAGGTCAGCTTATACATACCTGGACTCACGCGTTAAAATTCTGAGGGTTGATGTGCGTAGAGATGTTTTGCGATTGCTAAGACTTGGGCATTACGTTTTCGATTGACAGTGCATATAAATTATTTGTTTGTTAGTTGGTTAGTTAGTTTTAGCTAGCTATACAAACAAGTTAAAACTGCACAGCTCTGAGAGCAAACCATCTCGACCAATTTACAGCTAATTATGCCAGTTAGCTAGCTAAATCAAGTTTGAGGGGGTGTGAGACAAACATCCGCACGAGCTCAGCTATCCACACGTAAGCGCGTGCAATTATTGACTGGGAACATTTTCAAGCTGTGAAAATGTTTACAACATGACATCACAGTCACAACACAATCAGAACAATTTATCCATTATTTCACGCTGGGAAGATTTTTACATGACGTCCTGGCTTGAAATTCTGTGAGCATCTCCTCCATGGTTGCACGGAGGATTTTTTCTGGTCTCTCTCCAGATCATTAGAACTTCGTTAGGGTGCACAAACTCACTGTAAAAGATAATTGGGGAGCAGCAGTCAAAAGCAATTGTCCTGAGGAGTCATTCACCCCTCTTGGCATGGGCACCAACAAATTAAATGTCAAGGTTTTATGATGAAGGCATTAATTGTGTCATATTGATCACTTCCTTCAATATTACTTCCTTTATTGCCTAACTACAGATAGTCACCTCATCCCTTTTAAATAGACCTCCCTGCACAGGCTCAATTTTGTCATTTTAAAAATTAATGCACAGTTTTCCTGACTGCTGTTCTCTCTTCAAAGCAATGCAAAATACTATTGAGTCTCATTCAGATCCCTTGAGGTCGAGTACAGTCCTTTTCCTCATATAACACCAAAGCTGCCAGAGGTGTTTCTCTCTGTAAGTGTATAGATACTAAGTAGAGTTGCATGTTGTCTATGGCCTTTCTCGGTCCCTCTCCTGGCCTGTCAGTTCCTCCGTGAGTATGGGGCAAACAGGGTCACCTCTGGCTTCTCTCTCTCTGTGTCTAATTTACTCTGCAAAGTCCTGTTAGAGAGTAGAATGACTGATTGGTACTAAAGGTAATGGTATTACTGTATAGAAACTGTCTCCAGTGCAGGATGTTACTGTGCATACTGAAGAGCTGTAGGTGAAGGATAAAGTAGAGGGAAAACCACCATGCCCTTATCAAATAACGGTTTCAAGTTCCACAAGACATACCATTAGCCTGAGAATATATTGCACTGTGACATTTCTCAAAGTGTAATAACAGTCGGTAATATATACAACGCCTGACCTGACCATGCAGACTGTACCACAATCTGTATATTCTTGAGATATAACAGCCGACCTGGGTGGAAGTATTTATTTTATCAGCCCTCTTAGGAAAATGTTTCAGGTTGTGAGTCAGAGTGCTCCTGAAAAGCATTGGGATTGTGTTTTTGTCTCATATTGTCACGCCCTGGCCATAGAGAGGTTTTTATTCTCTATTTTGGTTAGGCCAGGGTGTGACTAGGGTGGGCATTCTAGTTTCTTTATTTCTATGTTTTCTATTTTTTTGTGTTTGGCCGGGTGTGGTTCTCAATCAGAGGCAGCTGTCTATCGTTGTCTCTGATTGAGAACCATACTTAGGTAGCCCTTTTTTCCACCTGTCTTTGTGGGAAGTTAACTTTGTTTGATGGCACATTGCCTTAAGCTTCACGGTTTGTTTTGGTATTGTTTATTGTTTTGTTGGCGACATCTACTATTAAAAGTATGTAGGCTCACCACGCTGCACCTTGGTCCTCTTTTTCCAACGGCCGTGACACATATATGCAATTGCTTGACTGGCTACTTGTATCCAACCCTATTGAAGTAATTGCTCATTTAAAAAGTGAAATTGTCTTATGATTGTGGCCCAACCTTTTCGGTTGACATGGAATTGGATCCATTTAATACGTAAAACAAGAAGTGCTAAAGAAGAAAGAAGAAGTGTAGTAATAATTGGGTTGAGATCTCAAGAGAGATTAAATTCATTGGCTTCATCTGAAAGTCTACATGAAAGTGGCCAACCAAGAGATGTTCTTTTGAGTCCGATGTATTAATATGAAATACTTTTATCTGAGTGTTTGTGGTTGCTCTATTGAAAAATCCTAAACTCAATTAGGGATTTGCATCTAGAAGGACATTAGGAAATATGTTTTAATTTATATCGTAAACACTCTTATTTGATATGCAAAATCCCTATTAAATAGACAGCAAATGTTCCTATTCAAAGTAGCCCTGTTGATCTTAAGGTAATGGGGGAAATGTGTAGGTGAAGATACCAGGACTCTAAACCTACTGTAAACACTATGTACATGAACACTGGGAAAGGGAAGCACCTCTTGTCCCTGATTAATATTTTGTCATATTGTTGGTGAGAGAACTAGTGTGCCATCTGGTTAAATAAAGCCTTTAGCTGCTCCCATCCCCTGCAGGCCCTTTAATAGTGGAGAATTTCCTAGCAACAGAGTGTGTGTGTGTGTGTGTGTGTGTGTGTGTGTGTGTGTGTGTGTGTGTGTGT
The DNA here is from genome assembly GCF_029448725.1 of Salvelinus fontinalis. NCBI lineage: Eukaryota > Metazoa > Chordata > Actinopteri > Salmoniformes > Salmonidae > Salvelinus > Salvelinus fontinalis. Next base: position 27,290,795 of record NC_074677.1, read on the forward strand.
GTGTGTGTGTGTGTGTGTGTGTGTGTGTGTGTGTGTGTGTGTGTGTGTGTGTGTGTGTGTGTGTGTGCGCGCATATGTTTATGCCTGTGTGTTACTGTCTGTGTGTGCTTTTGTCTGTGTGTTCCTGTGTGTGTTATCTCTATGTGTGTGTGTGCGTACGTGCGAGTGAGAGAGAGAGAGAGGTACTGAACCAGTACAAGGTTTCATATTCTCTGGCTCCATCTCAATCCCTTTGTAATTCAGGGGCTAAACAGAAACTATGAGATCCACATACTCTTCTATCTGTCAGCCCAGAAGCAGTATCAAAAACATTTACTCTTAAAGAGACACTGTTAGTATCACGTTTTCAGCAAACCATTTACTGTAAGAGTGGATGGCCATAGCTATTTATGGATAGTTGATGGTGGTTATTGCGCCGTGTGTCGTTACATTTGAATTTACTGCATTTGGATGGCATGTACTGTATGCCATTTTGATTATACACCCACATTTGGCTGGAATGTCAGTACACCATCTCCTGATAGGCAACATGTGTGAATGTCACAGTATTATTGAGCAACAGACTCAGTTCAGTACAGCTCTCCACATCATCATAGCACTACTCCAGAGACCTCCTCTTGGATCCAGTTGTTGTACACTGTTCACACTCCACTGTGGCTGTGACCTGTTATTTAACAACCTGCCACAGCATTTGTGACAATCTAATGATTAGAGAGAGAGAGAGAGAGAGAGAGAGAGAGAGAGAGAGAGAGAGAGAGAGAGAGAGAGAGAGAGAGAGAGAGAGAGAGAGAGAGAGAGGGAGAGAGAGAGAGAGAGAGAGAGAGAGAGAGAGAGAGAGAGAGAGAGAGAGAGAGAGAGAGAGAGAGAGAGAGAGAGAGAGAGAGAGAGAGAGAGAGAGAGAGGTGATGCACTTGACTCCCTCTGACCTGTCAACACACTATAAGCTGACCTGTGGGAGGGTTCCTTTGTTTTCTCTCTCTCTCTTAGATTCAGACAAGCTTTATTAGCATGAATTACAAGGCCACTTTCTAAAGCAGAGTGAGATAGTGACACAACAACTGCAAAATATAAATAATGGTGATTAGAGAAAGGGAACATTAGGAACACCTGCTCTTTCCATGACATACAGTAGACTGACCAGGTGAACGCTATGATCCCTTAAGCTGTTAAATCCATTTCAATTAGTGTAGATGAACGGGAGGAGACAGGTTAAAGAATGATTTTTAAACAATTGAGACATGGATTGTGTATGTGTTCCATTCAGCGTGAATGGCGCACATACAAAGTCCCTTTGAACGGGGTATGGTAGTAGGTGCCAGTTGCACCAGTTTGAGTGTGTCAAGAACTGCAACGCTGCAGGCTTTTTCACGCTCAACAGTTTCCCATGTGCATCAAGAATGGTCCACCACCCAAAAGACATCCAGCCAACTTGACAAGCATTGGAGTGCACATGGGCCAGCATCCCTGTGGAATGCTTTAGGCACCTTGTAGAGTTCATGCGCTGATGAATTGAGGCTGTTCTGAGCAGTGTTGTAGTGGAGGGTATACGCAGGTATATGTCGTATACACACTTATTTTTCTGTGGGCATTGCGTATACTCACTTATTAACCAAATATTTATTGGGATATTTGTATTTCTGGATTTGATAGCATAAAATGCTCTTCAGTTTTTTTTCACTCAGGGCCTTTGCAGCCAGCCTAAAAATCCCTGATTAACTTTTCTCCAGGCCCAGGTAATTATAGCTGGAACTGTGTTTTAGTGTAGTTCCACTATAGGTAAACTGGTACTGGTTTCACTGGGATCTGGCTTTCTGCTGAAAGATCACAATTTAATTTTTTTCTAAGTTTACTATTAGTACCCATCTGTGGCAGTACTGCTCTACAAGGGACAGGCTCTGTCGTAATCTTTGTTCTGTGGGTGACAACAAAATTAAGTTGTCAGCGTACAACATGCACTTCATATGTGTGTCATGTAGGGTGAGGACTGAGGCTGCAGATTGCTCCAACATTGTTGGTAGTTAATTTATATAAATATTGTTGGACTCCACGTCTTTGGGGGAAAAAAATCTGTTGTTTAGTTTCCAATTTTTATTACACATTTATTATTCATACTTTAGGATTTCAAGGTGTTATACATTTCCCCCCATATAAATTTGGAGGAGTTAGTATAATAGTTCATAGTGCCAAAATGAAGTCTACAAGGTAGACAAAACCTTTTCTTGTGTTCCTTTTGATATTTAGATTTATGAGTGTGGAGGGAGTAAATGTGATCTGAGGTGTGATGTTTGGGGAGGAAGCCGCTTCTAGTATTCATTATGCTGCAAAATATATTTTCCAGATTACTGCATACACAGATGTCTCTGTAGTTATTGGTGTCGAAATTGTCTCCTTTTTTTGTAGATGGGCGTTATTAGACCTTCATTGCAGATTCCAGGGAAACATCCAGTTTCCAGCATTAAGTTTAATAATTTGAGCAGTGTGTCCACCAGCTTAGGGCTGCTCAGTTTCAGCATTTCATTATGAATGTTGTTTTATTTTAAAGTTTTGATTTATTATTTTATTTCAGTAGCTCTGATAGTGAAGTTGCTCTGTCTCTCACCCTCTCTGGTCTATCTCTCCCTGCCTCTCTCACTCCCTCTATCCCTCGTTCACTCTCTCCTTAATCCCTTCTTTAATTACACATGTGGAGGGCTCTCTCTCCCTCACTTTGAGGCCACATGTCTTAAACACAGCGGAGTGCTGCTCCTTTCAACCCCTAGCCCATGTAAATCCTCCCAAACATTTTTGAAGTAGTGTCAGTTTGAAGCAAATTGAAATAGTTTGGCTGAGACTTTCACTGCCCTACTTGTGGTCGCTCAGATATTCAGCGAGTTCTCAATCAAGTAATATTATGGTAATTGTAGGGCTTGTTGACTTTGGTGATGTAAAAATCACTACATGGATAGAGATACAGTTGGCCTGTACTGCAACAGTACTTCTTTGAATGAAGTTAGACTTGAGTCTTTGAATCCAATGGTATGTAACGCTCTGTTCTTTAACATGAATACAGAAATTTAGATGAGTGGGTGACTTCAGTACATGGGCCCTGAGATAATCAGAACACCATTAAACAATGATGTTCAGAGGTATCTTATACAAGTATATATCTTGGAGGGCATTGTAAGCCAAAAACAGTCATAGAGAGGGCCACATACATGCCTTGCCAAGTTGCCTTAATCAGGGTTATAAAGCTTGCTGATAAGCTTGTTTTGAAAAGCTCACTCTCCTACTGTGTTTATAAGAAAGTAAAAATACAGAGCATGTTGAGCTGATAGTATTCGTTGTGCCATGCAGACAGCAATCACAGGCTGTATTCTCACCTTCAGACCAGCGTTAGTTCATGAATTCTGTTGATTGTGTAGCTGGAACTCAATGATTTATGAATCACTGAGAGAACACTTTGTTATATTTGGAGCAGATTCAACGCTCATTAGGTTGTTGACTGTAATGCCATGACCTTTAAAATAAATCTGATTTAATTGGCCATGCATATCTACATTATGTAAAGTGGAACAGTGTGTCCGTGTAATAAGACAATGAGGCAAAGGAGACAATATGGCCTAGATAGCTCTTATAAATGTTGTGTGTGTAAGAGCTGTCGCTCTCCTCATCCTCAGATGAGGTGAGGAGAGAAGGATCTTCTGACCAAAATGCGGAGTCTGGGAAATATGCCATCTTTATTATAAATTACAAACGATGCAGATGGCAACACGAAAACTAAACAAAACACTTTCAAACTACAAAATAACAAAACGACATAGAACGAAAACCTGAACATAAACTTACATAACTGAAACGTAAACTCACGAACAGGCAACAGACGACATCGAAACAAAACGAACAGCCAAACAGTCCCGTTTGTGAATATACATCGAATAACGACACGAAGACATCACAAGAGACAATCACCCACAAACACACAGTGATAATGCCCTACCTAAATATGACTCTTGATTAGAGGAAAATGCAAACCACCTGCCTCTAATCAAGAGCCATACCAGGCACACCGAAACCAACATAGAAACAGATAACATAGACTGCCCACCCAAAACACATGCCCTGACCATAAACACATAAAAAACAACATAAAACAGGTCAGGACTGTTACAGTACCCCCCCCTCAAGATGCGCACGCCGGGCGCACAAGCACAAAGTCCAGGGGAGGGTCCGGGTGGGCAGTTGACCACGGTGGTGGTTCCGGCTCAGGACGCTGTCCCCATACCACCATAGTCACTCCCCTCTTCTTTCTACCCCTTCTAATGCCCACCCTAACACTACCTTCCCCTAAATAAACAGCTAGCACCAGGACAAGGGGCAGCACCGGGACAAGGGGTAGCACCGGGACAAGGGGCAGCACCAGAACAAGGGGCAGCACCAGGATAAGGACCATCACTGGGACAAGGGGCAGCACCGGGACAAGGGGCAGCACCGGGACAAGGGGCAGCACCGGGACAAGGGGCAGCACCGGGACAAGGGGCAGCACCGGGACAAGGGGCAGATCCCGGCTGAAGGACTCTGGCAGGTCCTGTTTGGATGGCTCTGGCAGGTCCATGCTGGCTGACGGCTCTCTACGCTCATGGCAGGCTGACGGCTCTTGACGCTCATGGCAGGCTGACGGCTCTCGACGCTCATGGCAAGCTGACGGCTCTCGACGCTCATGGCAGGCTGACGGCTCTCGACGCTCATGGCGCTCTGACGGCTCTGGCTGCTCATGGCTCACTGACGGCTCTGGCTGCTCATGGCTCTTTGACGGCTCTGGCTGCTCATGGCTCTTTGACGGCTCTGGCTGCTCATGGCTCTCTGACGGCTCTGGCTGCTCATGGCTCGCTGGCGGCTCTGGCAGATCCTGTCTGGTTGGCGGCTCTGGCAGATCCTGTCTGGTTGGCGGCTCTGGCAGATCCTGTCTGGTTGGCGGCTCTGGCAGATCCTGTCTGGTTGGCGGCTCTGGCAGATCCTGTCTGGTTGGCGGCTCTGGCAGATCCTGTCTGGCTGACGGCTCTAGCGGCTCCTGTCTGGCTGACGGCTCTAGCGGCTCCTGTCTGGCGGATGGCTCTGTAGGCTCATGGCAGACGGGCGGCTTTGCAGGCTCATGGCAGACGGGCGGCTTTGCAGGCTCATGGCAGACGGATGGCTCAGACGGCGCTGGGGAGACGGATGGCTCAGATGGCGCTGGAGAGACGGATGGCTCAGATGGCGCTGGGGAGACGGATGGCTCAGATGGCGCTGGGGAGACGGATGGCTCAGATGGCGCTGGGGAGACGGATGGCTCAGATGGCGCTGAGGAGACAGATAGCTCTGTAGGGAGGAGAAGGAGAGACAGCCTGGTGCGTGGTCTAGGCACCGGCTGCGCTGGAGAGGAGGAAACAGCAGGAGAGAGAACCCGGAGAGACAGCCTGGTACGGGGGGCTGCCACCGGAGGACTGGTACATGGAGGTGGCACCGGATATACCGGACCGTGAAGGAGGACACGTGCTCTTGAGCACCGAGCCTCCCCAACCCTACCAGGTTGAATGAACCCCGTAGCCCTGCCAGTGCGGCGAGGTGGAATAGCCCGCACTGGGCTATGCAGGCGAACCGGGGACACCACCTGTAAGGCTGGTGCCATGTACACCGGCCCGAGGAGACGTACTGGAGACCAGCTACGTTGGACCGGCTTCATGGCACCCGGCTCGATGCCCAACCTAGCCCTCCCAGTGCGGCAAGGTGGAATAGCCCGCACTGGGCTAAGCACGCGTACTGGGGACACCGTGCGCTTTACCGCATAACACGGTGTCTTACCAGTACGACGCCTTCTACCTCCACGGTAAGCACGGGGAGTTGGCTCGGGTATCCTACCCGGCTTTGCCACACTCCTCGTGTGCCCCCCCCCCAAGAAATTTTTGGGTCTTACTCACGGGCTCCCAACCGCGTCGTCGCGCTGCCTCCTCATACCAGCGCTCCTGGGCTGTGGCTGCCCTCTTCTCCTCCTTAGGACGGCGATATTCCCCTGGTTGAGCCCAAGGTCCTCTACCGTCCAATATCTCCTCCCAAGTCCAGAAATCCTTATTGCTCCGTCGAGCATTCCCATACCGCTTGGTCTCTGTATTTTGGTGGGTGATTCTGTAAGAGCTGTCGCTCTCCTCATCCTCAGATGAGGTGAGGAGAGAAGGATCTTCTGACCAAAATGCGGAGTCTGGGAAATATGCCATCTTTATTATAAATTACAAACGATGCAGATGGCAACACGAAAACTAAACAAAACACTTTCAAACTACAAAATAACAAAACGACATAGAACGAAAACCTGAACATAAACTTACATAACTGAAACGTAAACTCACGAACAGGCAACAGACGACATCGAAACAAAACGAACAGCCAAACAGTCCCGTTTGTGAATATACATCGAATAACGACACGAAGACATCACAAGAGACAATCACCCACAAACACACAGTGATAATGCCCTACCTAAATATGACTCTTGATTAGAGGAAAATGCAAACCACCTGCCTCTAATCAAGAGCCATACCAGGCACACCGAAACCAACATAGAAACAGATAACATAGACTGCCCACCCAAAACACATGCCCTGACCATAAACACATAAAAAACAACATAAAACAGGTCAGGACTGTTACAGTGTGGTGAAAGTGAAGTGAAGTGAAGTGAAGATTAGGACTGCTTGTGAATGGCAAAATGTTAATTAGTTAAATGTGCTCATGGCATATTTTCTTCCCATAATTGTGCATATACAGTAGATGTATTATATCTCAAGTCTGCTTCTTCCCAGCCTAAACTTACTGTAGACATAAACAATGTTGGGATCCATTCAGAAGCCTCTTGCACTAGACACAGTAGAGGACATTTTGTGTATTTTCAAATTTGGACAGGCATTGCCTCTGAATGGAGAACTGGGACAGAAGTTGGCAGAATCTGGTACCGAACCACATGTTGTCTATAAAAGAGCCTAGTGGAGAGATGCCCAGTGATTTGGCAACCGAGAGGAACCAACAACATTCAGCAATGCTTGGGATGCCTTTGATCAGAAACAGACTTTGTTTTGTGCCGCTGTTCTTTCTTTAGGCACTAACTAACTATCTAGCTGCCGTTAGACGGTATTGTGGCTGATGTACAGTAAGATGACACACCAGTGGGTCACTCAGAGATACAATTTACCGATGGCCTCCAACAGGGTTATGGTTAATACTCCAACAGTCATGTTTGCAGTAATAATACTGTGTGTGAATCCTGTTTCTCTCGGTCGGTTTGTTTCTGTACTGTACAGTGTCTACACACCACCTGGGGTTGCTGACAGCTGTATCCACATACATTTTTTATATCACCAGCTACCTGGTGAGATTGACTTAAAGGAACCCCCCCCCCCCCCTCGTTGAATTAGTGTAGGTTGAGTGTTGCTCTTGTGTCATGGTGGCCCTGGATCTGGTGAGCCACAGTCTGTTAGCATTGGTTTGAGCCAGTACTAACTTCCAACTATTAAATTAATCAAGCTCTAAGTCTGTATTTGCACAGTTCTGCTCTAAACTCAATGTTTACTTTGGAAATGGAAGATTAGATGCCAACCTGGAGGTGCAATACGTGGTGAACAAGACTTCATGGAAGGTAATAGAGTATTTGGTCCTGTTCTGAACCACACCCATGGTCACTTTAGTCTGGAGCACCTGTAGGGATGGAAGAACAAGTGCTTCCTGAGTGGCGCAGTGGTCTAAGGCATTGCATCGCAGTGCTAGTTGTGCCACTAGAGATACTGGTTTGAGTCCAAGCCCTGTCGCAGCCGGCCGCAACCGGAAGACCCATGGGGCGGCGTACAATTGGCCCAGCGTCGTCTGGGTTAGGGGAGGGTTTGGTCGGCCTGGCTGTCCTTGTCCCATTGCACACTAGCGACTCCTGTGGTGGGCCGGGTGCATGCATGCTGACACGGTCACCAGTCGTACGGTGTTTTTCATCTGACACATTGTTGTGGCTGGCTTCTGGGTTAAGTGGACATTGTGTCAAGAAGCAGTGCGGCTTGGCTGAGTCGTGTTTCGCAGGACGCGCGGCTCTTTGCCTCTCCCGAATCCGTACGGGAGTTGCAGCGATGGGACAAGACTGTAACTATTAATTGGATACCACGAAATTGAGGATAAAAAAAATAAGGGGAAAAAAGTATGGAAGAACACTGTTTCATATGGAACTTTAGGACTGAAATATAAGAGCTATGCACAAAGTAAATGTCATGTTCTCGATCAACATCATCACCATCATCATCATAACAATGTGTCCCTGCACATGCCTACCGTTTACTATGCCCTACATACAAACACTGAAGTGCAACAGTACAATCAGATTTTTGGTTTTGCTGACTGGCTTTAGAGTTTTCATAAGGGCTGTCTAGTGTCATTTGTACCAGTTAGCGGTGAATGTGTGTGGTTGTCAAATGCGATTGGCTTTGGCGGCGGAGCCAGCCACTCAAAGCACTGTAGAAAGTAAAGTTGTATTTTGCACAGAGTTATTAGGCTATTATTATGGAGCTTGAAGTGAACAGTGCCTTCTCCCACTTTACAGGCGGACAATTAGAATCATCATTAATGGACACTATCAGCACATCAATGGTGCAGAGAGGGAGTAATTGATATATAGAAAGCTTATGGGACAATGAATCAGTTTTATTCCTAACTAAACTGTCTTTCATTGTGTCCGAACTCAATGGCTGACTACGGCTTCAACAGTAGAGCCAGAATGTACTGTTTGGGGCATGTTGGGTTCAGAATGCATAGCCTTAAGTCACTTACCCTCTTCTTCTTCTTCTTCTCTTGCAGATGACCCAAGAACAGTGCACTCATAGGAACAATGTCCAGAGCTCAGAGAAACCACATGTGTACAAAGTGGGGATTTACGGCTGGCGGAAACGTTGCCTTTACTTCTTTGTGCTCCTGTTAATGATCCTGATCCTGGTCAACCTCGCTTTAACCATCTGGATAGTAAAGGTCATGAATTTCACCATAGTAAGTCCTACTCCCGACCTGCCGGTCTCTTTTTATTTGTGATTTATTTTTATGACTGTTGGGGCATTGATTATTTGATTTGCTTAGAAGTGTGCTGGAATAATAGGGTTTTTCTCCACAGGGGGACTATAATGACGGGCTGGTAATTGCGAGCTGTGGCACTTTAGTACAGCGACTTCATTTTCACTCACAGTGGACGATCTGCTGTGGTCTTAGTCCACTTAGCTAACTCCAAGCTAGGGGTCTCTCTCCTCCCCTCCTCTCTCCTATTTCTCCCCTACTTCTATCCCTGCATGTTAGTTTCCGAGTACCCCACTGTTCTTTCTTCTCCTACGGAGAGAGTTCAACTGAGGGCATGTTTAGTACAACAACCTCAAAGTACCAGTCTAGAACCAATGACACTGTCACTTCCTGCACAGGAGAGAGGTGACAGCGCAGGATGCAGGTTGGCATTTATTGTCATAGGGTGACATCAGCAAAGGAGAGTGGTGACATCAGGGCCATACACTAAAGTATATCATACATGTGTACCATTCACATTAATGCCGTGCATACAGTACTTAGCTCTAGACTGCGGAGTTTGACATTCATTTCCACTGTGATTCTCTGTATATCTGTTGTATTAGTCTGTAGCTCAAGCCCTGTGAGCCATGCCGTTTGAGTTTCTGGCTAGTAATCCTCAGCACCTGCGATGAGTCAGATACTTGTAGTGCTGTATGCCTCCCCTCCTTGTCTGAATAAACCATGAGAACAGGTTGATGTTTTACAGTGGAGTTTCATCTGAGTTGCACTCCGAGGTCTAACTGGTGTGTCCGTCTGCATCTGTGCTGGACACTGGGTGGCTATATAAGGGTTCTAACCTTTATCCAAATAGATGCAAGTGGGATGTCATGGCAAGTGGGATGTCATGGCAAAAGTGATCCAGTTAAATTGCAGTATAAAACTTTGATTTTACCATCATCCTTGTAGGGAAGGAACTACAGTCCCTTTAAAAGCTTAATGTATGTGGGCGGGGAGCTTGTATTCATGAGCTCTCCTTGACTGGCAGCACTTTAAAACACCCTTGTGGTTGTAAACCAAAACCAAAACACCCTTGTGAAGGTAAACCAAAACACCCTTGTGAAGGTAAACCAAAAAGTATTATTTCCATGATTCCAAGCCTAAATAGTGTACCTCACCCCATTTTCTCTGCAAAATGCTCTCATGGTCAACAGAACTGAAAATGAACTGTTGAATATCAGACAAACAGCAGCAATACGCAAATATTTATATTGTTTTGAAACTAATTAGAGAAGACAGTTCACTGATACACTTCTTCAGCAGAATTAGTAAAGCCTGAGTCACCTTAGAAACTTAGGCATAAGGGAATGTACATGAAAACCTGGACAATTTATTGGTGCTTCTGCATAAGCATTATAAATTACAATATGTATTGATCAGACATTTACTTGATCATTTACAATTGGCCAGCATAGCTGAAATATTGATCAACATGAACACTCATGATAAATAAAGATGAGAAATAATTGTGAGACATTTTTTGTTGTTGTTGCTATAAGCCTAATATAGGCACCCAGCCACCCTACTGTCACAAATATTTAGATGTGGAAGGTAGGAGTCAGGCGCAGAGAGCAGAAGGTTCAATAATAGACGATTTAATTATCTCCGTCAAAAACAAACAGTTACGCCAAACACAGGGCGCAGCAACACTGACCCACCCAAACACACAGGGCAAAAAGATCCAGAGAGAAAAATAAATCCAACACCGACAGTGAACACAAAATAATCCCGCACAAAACCCCAGCGGGCCTAACAAGCTTAAATAGACCAGAAATCAAGAAACACGTGCAACCAATACGACTAAACTAACAGACAAGGGAAAAAGGGATTGGTGGCGGCTAGTAGGCCGGTGACGATGACCGCCGAGCGCCGCCCGAACAGGCAGGGGGGCCACCCTCGGCTGGAGTCGTGACAGTACCCCCCCCTGACGCGCGGCTCCCACAGCGCGCCGCCACCGGCCTCGAGGGCGACCCGGAGGGCGAGGTGCCGGGCGATCTGGGTGGAGGCGGTGGAAGTCCTTCAGAAGTGAAGGGTCCAAAATGTACCCAGCACCTCTCCTCAGGACCGTACCCCTCCCAGTCTACGAGGTACTGTAGGCCCCCCACCCGGCGTCTCGAGTCCAGAATGGCACGTACTGTGTACGCCGGGGACCCCTTGATGTCCAGAGGGGGCGGAGGGACCTCAGGCACCTCAACTTCTTGCAGGGGACCAGCCACCACCGGCGTGAGGAGAGACACATGAAACGAGGGGCTAATGCGATACTAAGTAGGAGGCTGTAACCTATAACACACCTCGTTTATCCTCCTCAGGACTTTAAATGGCCCTACACACTGTGTCCCCAGCTTCCGGCAGGGCAGGCGGAGGGGCAGGTTTCGGGTCGAGAGCCAGACCCGGTCCCGGGCCTCACTGCGGTGCTGGTCAGCGCTCTTCTTCTGCCGTCCACTAGCCTGTCTTAAAGATTCCTGGACGGCTCTCCAGGTGTCCTTCGAGCGCTGCACCCATTCCTCCACCGCAGGAGCCTCGGTCTGGCTCTGATGCCATGGCACCAGGACCGGCTGGTAGCCCAACACGCACTGGAAGGGAGATGTTAGTAGAGGAGTGGCGAAGGGAGTTCTGAGCGAGCTCTGCCCATGGGACGTACCTCGCCCACTCACCAGGCCGGTACCGGCAATACGACCGCAGAAACCTACCCACATCCTGGTTTACTCTCTCCACCTGCCCATTACTCTCAGGGTGAAAACCCGAGGTCAGGCTGACCGAGACCCCCAGCCGTTCCATGAACGCCCTCCAAACTCTGGACGTGAACTGGGGACCCCGATCAGAAACGATGTCCTCAGGCACCCCGTAGTGCCGGAAGACATGGGTAAACAGAGCCTCCGCAGTCTGCAGGGCCGTAGGGAGACCGGGCAACGGGATGAGATGGCAGGACTTCGAAAACCGATCCACAACGACCAGGATCGTAGTACTTCCCTGAGACGGGGGAAGGTCGGTGAGAAAGTCCACCGACAAGTGCGACCACGGCCGTTGCGGAACCGGGAGGGGCTGTAACTCCCTCTAGGCAGGTGTCGAGGAGCCTTGCTCTTAGCGCACCCCGAGCAGGAGGAGACATAAAACCTCACGTCCTTCGCCAGCGTGGGCGTCGGTCTTCGTATTTTGGGAGCCTGGCCGATATGAAATCGTGAAACGAAAGCGGGTAAAGAACATGGCCCACCTAGCCTGACGCGGATTCAATCTCCTCGCTGCCCGGACATACTCGAGAATATGATGGTCAGTCCAGATGAGGAAAGGGTGCTTAGCCCCCTCAAGCCAATGTCTCCACACTTTCAGGGCCTTGACTACAGCTAACAACTCCCGGTCCCCCACGTCAAAGTTCCACTCCGCCGAACCGAGCTTCTTCGGGAAAAAAAGCGCAAGGGCGGAGCTTTAGTGGCGTGCACGAGCACTGTGATAGCACGGCTCCCACCCCAGCCTCGGACGCGTCCACCTCCACTATGAACGCCAAAGAAGGGTCCGGATGCGCCGCCAAGGGCGCGCCGGTGAACAGCTCCTTCAGACGACTGAAAGCTCTGTCCGCCTCTGCTGACCAGCGCAAACGTGCCGGCCCCCCTTTCAGCAGTGAGGACATGGGAGCAGCCACCTGACCAAAACCCCGGATAAACCTACGGTAGTAATTGGCAAACCCTAAAAACCACTGCACCTCCTTTACCGTGGTCGGAGTCGGCCAATTACGCACGGCTGTAACGCGGTCACACTCCATCACCACCCCAGAGGTGGAAATGCGATAACCCAGGAAGGAAACGGCTTGGTTGGAGAATACACATTTCTCAGCCTTGACGTACAGGTCATGCTCCAGCAGTCGCACAAGTACCCTACGTACCAGAGACACGTGTGCGGCGCGTGTGGCAGAATATAACAGTATGTCATTGATGTACACTACCACTCCCTGCCCGTGCAGGTCTCTGAGAATTTCGTCTACGAAAGATTGGAAAACGGCTGGAGCATTCTTCAACCCATACGGCATGACGAGGTACTCATAATGGCTCGATGTGGTACTGAATGCGGTTTCCACTCCCCCCCCCCCAGATACGCACCAGGTTATACGCACTCCTGAGGTCCGGTTTTGTGAAGAAACGCACCCCGTGAAAGGATTCCACCGCCGTGGCGATGAGAGGTAGCGGGTAACTAAAACCCACTATAATTGAATTTAGACCTCTATAATCAATGCACGGGCGCAGACCTCCCTCCTTCTTCTTCACAAAAAAGAAGCTTAAGGAGACGGGTGACGTGGAGGGCCGAAGGTACCCCTGTCCCAGAGATTCAGTGACGTATGTCTCCATAGCCACTGTCTCCTCCTGGGACAACGGGTACACGTGACTCCTAGGAAGTGCAGCGTTCTCCAGGAGGTTTATCGCGCAATCCCCTCGTCGATGGGGTTGTAATTGGGATAGCCAAATCGGCATATTCAGAGGGAATGCGCACAGTGGAAACCTGGTCTGGACTCCCCACCGTTGTCGCACCGATGGAAACTCTTATGCACCTGCCTGAACACTCTTTTGACCACCCCCGAAGAGCCCCCTGTCTCCATGAAATCACCGGATTGTGATGAGCCAGCCAGGGGATCCCCAGCACCACCGGAAACGCAGGTGAATCAATAAGGAGGAGACTAATCCGCTCCTTTTGATTCCCCTGCGTTATCATGTCCAATGGAATCGTGGCCTCCCTGACCAGCCCTGGCCCTAATGGTCGGCTATCTAAGGCGTGCACGGGGAAAGGTTGGTCTAACGACACCAGGGGAATCCCTAGCCTTAACGCGAGCCCACGATCCATGAAGTTACCAGCTGCGCCTAAATCGACTAGCGCCTTTATGCTGTAGAGAGGGAGAAAAACCAGGGAAAGAAATGAACAAAAACATATGGCCGACAGGAAGCTCTGGGTGAGTCTGGTGCTGACTCACCTGAGGTGAACGAAGAGTGCTCTGCCTGCCATCCCGACTCCCAGACGAGCCCCTCCAGCACCGATCGGCAGTGTGTCCTCTCCGACCACACCCGGTGCAGGACGAACCTCCTCCTCCGGTCCCCCTCGCAGCGTTCCCTCCTAACTCCATGGGGATGGGAGCAGGAGGGCCTGGAGGTGGAATCGACAGGGCCCGTTCTGGACGCCCGCGGGCAGCCAGCAGGTTGTCCAGTCGAATGGACATGTCGATTAGTTCATCGAGGGAGAGGGTGGTGTCCAGACACGCTAGCTCCCGGCGGACGTCCTCCCGGAGGCTACAACGATAGTGGTCCATCAAGGCCCTGTCTTTCCACTCCGCCCCTGCGGCCAAGGTCCGGAACTCCAGGGCAAAGTCCTGCGTGCTCCTCGTCTCCTGTCGCAGGTGGAACAGCCGTTCACCCTCGGGGTAGTGATCCCTCGCAAAGTCTGGGCCATTCCACACTGCGTTGGCCCACTCCAGAGCTCGACCCGTCAAACAGGAAACGAGGATGCTCACGCTCTCCTCCCCCGAGGGAGTCGGCCGAACGGTAGCCAGGTACAGGTCCAGCTGCAGGAGGAACCCCTGGCACCCAGCCGTCGTCCCATCGTACTACCTGGGGAGCGCTAGACGCAGGCCAAAGGATCCAGATGCTGAAGACGGGGTAGGTGGTGCTGGTGGAAGAGGCGCTGGGGGTGAGGTAGGAAGACCACTCCTCTCCCATCGGTCCATCCTCTCCATCATCTGGTCCATAGCCGAACCAATCCGGTGGAGAATGGTTGTGTGATGGAGGACCCTTTCCTCCATCGATGGGAGAGGAGGGGTGGCTGCTCCTGCTGACTCCATAGAAAGGTGCGGGATTCTGTCACGAATATCTAGGTGTGGAAGGTAGGAGTCAGGCACAGAGAGCAGAGGGTTTAATAATAGACGATTTAATTCTCTCCGTCAAAAACACACAGTTACGCCAAACACAGGGTGCAGCAACACTGACCCGCCCAAACACACAGCGCAAAAAGATCCGGAGAGAAAAGGAAATCTAACACCGACATTCAACACAAAATAATCCCGCACAAAACCCCAGCGGCCCTAACAAGCTTACATAGACCAGAAATCAAGAAACACAAAAATAAACAGGTGCAACTAATAAGACTAAACCAACAGACAAGGGAAAAAGGGATCGTGGCGGCTAGTAGGCCGGTGACGACGACCGCCGAGCGCCGCCCGAACAGGCAGGGGAGCCACCCTCGGCGGGAGTCGTGACACCTACAGTGTGCAGGAGCCACATGGTCCCACACGGTCCCGTGTGGCTCAGTTGGTAGAGCATGGCGCTTGCAACGCCAGGGTTGTGGGTTCAATTCCCACGGGGGGACCAGGGTTCAATTCCCACGGGGGGACCAGGATGAATATGTATGAACTTTCCAATTTGTAAGTTGCTCTGGATAAGAGCGTCTGCTAAATGACTTAAATGTAATGTAAATGCAGGACCCCATTAATTTGTACAATTTGTAACACTCATCTCTCGTCCGAATGCCTGAATAAAACGATACAAAGTAACAAAATGAGACATGTCATGTAAAAAAGAGATTGAGGGGAGCAGGAGAGGACGGGGACTCATGTACCCCGCTTCAATCAAGTGGGCGTCAGTCACCCTGAAGATTGAAGCGGGAGACTCCTCCAGCTATGGCCTCCTGGGATGGACATCTCGCACAGCTTCCCCTCGTTGAAGTGGAGATCCAGGAACCTGTCTACGTAGCCTGTAATGTTTTTGAAAGGGGAAATGTTTAAAATCAAATCTAATTGTATTTGTCACATATACGTTTAGCAGATGTTATTTTGGGTGTAGCGAAATGCTTGTGTTTCTAGCTCCAACAGTGCAGTAATATCTAACATTTCACAACAATACACACAACCTAAAAGTAAAAGAATGGAGTTAAGAAATGTATAAATATTAGGATGAGCAATGTCGGAGTGTCATAGACTAAATACAGTAGAATAGAATACAGTATAAACATATGAGACTAGTGTTCCATTATTAAAGTGGCCAGTGATTTCAAGTCTATGTATATGGGGCAGCAGCTTCTAAGGTGCAGGGTTACGTAACTGGGTGGAAGCCGCCTAGTGATGGCTATTTAACTTCTTCTGGCTGCAAGCCCGAGGCCGCCCACAATATGACAACAGCCACTTCAAGTGCAGGGCGCGAAATTCAAAATATATTTTTTAGAAATATTTAACTTTCACACATTAACAAGTCCAATACAGCAAATTAAAGGTACACATCTTGTGAATCCAGCCAATATGTCCGATTTTTAAAATGTCTTACAGCGAAAACAGCACGTATATTTATGTTAGCTCACCACCAAAACAAAAAGGACAGACATTTTTCACAGCACAGGTAGCTTGCACAAAACCAACCTAACTAACCAAGAACCAACCAAACTAACCAACAAACAACTTCATCAGATGACAGTCTTATAACATGTTATTCAATAAATCTATGTTTTGTTTGAAAAATGTGCATATTTCAGGTTTAAATCATTGTTTACATTGCAGCTACAATCAGAAATTGCACTGAAAGCAGACAGAATAATTACAGACACCAACGCCAAATACCTAAATACTCATCATAAAACATTTCTGAAAAATACATAGTGTACAGCAAATGAAAGACAGGCATCTTGTGATTCCAGCCAATATTTCCGAATGATTAAGTGTTTTACAGCGAAAACACAATATAGCGTTATATTAGCTTACCACAATAGCCAGAAACACAAGCCATTTCCCAGCAGCAAAAGTTAGCGATCGTAACAAACCAGTAAAAGATATATAATTTTGACTAACCTTGATATTCTTCATCAGATGACAGATCTATAACATCAGGTTACACGTACACTTATGTTTTTTCGAAAATGTGCATATTTAGAGCTGAAATCAGTGATTATACATTGTGCTAACGTAGCTACTTTTTCCCACAACGTCCGGATTTTTTTCTGACACTTTTTCTGACACACATATTCTGACCAAATAGCTATTCATAAACATAACTAAATGATAGATACATTAGTTCTTAATGCAATCGCCGTGTTAGAATTCTAAAAATAACTTCCTTACCACATAAGGCTTACGTTATGGCGACCGAGTGCCCAAAACCTGGGCGCAAAACTAATAGTACACAGTTCGACAGATATATGAAATAACATTATAACATCATAAAATGGGTCCTACTTTTGCTGATCTTCCATCAGAATGTTGTACAAGGTGTCCTTTGTCAAGGACAATCGTTGTTTGGATTTAGAACGTCCTTTTTCCCTCTTGAATTAGCAAGCGCACTAGCCAAGTGGCGTGAAGCTCTCCTTTCTGAACAAAGGCACACAACACAACACGCCTAACGTCCCGAATAAATTTCAAAAATCTAGTCGCCTATAACGAAAGCTTTTCAGAAGGCAATTCCAGGTCCAACCTCGCGCCTTCCTGAAAACAGGAAATGGGTGACACGTCATTCCAAGAGGATTCATTCCACTTCAGACCAAGATAAACACTCCATTTCTTCTCTCACCGCCTCTTGACATCCAGGGGAAGGTGTATGACGTGCATGTATACTAATACGTATCATGCCCATTTATAGGCAGGACCTAGAAGAGAGCATCGATTTCAGATTTTCCACTTCCTGGTCAGGAAGTTTGTGCCAAATGAGTTCTGTTTTACTCACAGATATAATTCCAATAGTAATAATAATATGCATATTGTACGAACAAGAATTGAGTACGAGGCCGTTTGAAATGGGCACCTTTTATCTGGCTACTCAATACTGCCCCTGCAGCCCAAACAGGTTAACAGTCTGATGGCCTTGAGATAGAAGCTGCTTTTCAGTCTCCCGGTCCCAGCTTTGATGCACCTGTACTGACCTCTCCTTCTGGATGATAACAGGGTGAACAGGCAGCGGCTCGAGTGGTTGTTGTCCTTGATGATCTTTTTGGCTTTCCTGTGACATCGGGTGCTGTAGGTGTCCTAAAGGGCAGGTAGTTTGCCCCCAATGATGCGTTGGGCAGACAGCATCACCCTCTGGAGAGCCCTGTAGTTGTGGGTGGTGCAGTTGCCGACCAGGCGGTGATACAGCCCGACAGGATGCTCTCAATTTGTTAAATGGGTAGTGAATTAGGGCCTCCCGGGTGGCGCAGTGGTCTAGGGCACTGCATCGCAGTGCTAACTGCGCCACCAGAGTCTCTGGGTTCGCGCCCAGGCTCTGTCGCAGCCGGCCGCGACCGGGAGGTCCGTGGGGCGACGCACAATTGGCATAGCGTCGTCCGGGGTAGGGAGGGTTTGGCCGGTAGGGATATCCTTGTCTCATCGCGCTCCAGCGACTCCTGTGGCGGGCCGGGCGCAGTGCGCGCCAACCAAGGGGGCCAGGTACACGGTGTTTCCTCCGACACATTGGTGCGGCTGGCTTCCGGGTTGGAGGCGCGCTGTGTTAAGAAGCAGTACGGCTGGTTGGGTTGTGCTTCTGAGGACGCATGGCTTTCGACCTTCGTCTCTCCCGAGCCCGTACGGGAGTTGTAGCGATGAGACAAGGTAGTAATTACTAGCGATTGGATACCACGAAAATTGGGGAGAAAATGGGATAAAAAAAATATATAAAAAAAAAAAAAAAAAAAAAAAAGTGGGTAGTGAATTGAATGTCCTTTTATTTACTGTTCTGAGTTATGATGTTATCAATTTGTTGATGTAGTGATCTACTCAGATCTACAATGTGTTTTCTGGTGTTTTTAAAGTGCTCAATTGTAAATATACAATATTTGGTTGAGCACTTTTTTGTGAAACTTTTCAATGTTTGTATATGGAATTTTTGTGTGCCTGAAATCCTCAATTGATTTGAAACTAATTAATATGACTTGGGTCTGTCTTCACAGACTTTACAGCATATCCCCCATTCTTTTTTGGGAAAGCTGATTTTGTATCACAGCATTCCTGCTGCGGTGGTTGCCTGGGAAGCTGTGCAGACAGAGTAGATGCTGAATTTTCTAAAATGCATATCATTACAAATTTGATGAAGTGAATTAATAATATGCCTGCCTCCTAAATCCAAGCGTTTGACTCGGGGGGAGGGGACCAGTAACTTTATGATCAACTTTGTCAATGTACCAGCTACAGTCATTTTTCATAACTGGGTCAACCTACTATGAACTGGTTACATTCAAATATCATCCAATTTGATGAAAAACATGATTTTCACTGTTTGGAAGCTTTAATTTAAATGATCCAATTGGTGATTAGAAAAGAATCCAGCCTTTTAGCAGTTGGACCATTGCTGATGCCCTCAACAACCCTCAGCAGCCACTAACCAATACATATTTCAGTAGGCCCTTACTACGGTATTCCTATTTTTCCTTAAATAGTGTAACTAGAGACCGATCTATAAAGGCTTTAATACTTCACCAGTTAACTTCTCTGCGCTACGGATCCCTTTAGCGGGATCATTTTCCTAAACAACCACTGAATTGCAGGGCGCAAAATATTACAAAAAATATTTATAATCATGCAATCACAAGTGAAATATACCAAAACACAGCTTAGCTTGTTGTTAATCCACCTATCGTGTCAGATTTTGAAAATATGCATTGCAGCGAAAGCAATCCAAGCTTTTGTGAGTGTATCAATCAATGCTAGAAAAGCTAGCCCCAAATTAGCATGGTCACGAAAGTCAGAAAAGCAATAAAATTAATCACTTACCTTTGATAATCTTCGGATGCTTGCACTCACGAGACTCCCAGTTACAAAATAAATGTTATTTATGTTCGATAAATATTACTTTTATAACAAAAAAACGCCATCTGGGTTGCGCGTTATGTTCAGAAAACCAAAGCCTCGTTCCGTTCGACGAAAATTCCAAAAAGTATCCGTAATGTTCGTAGAAACATGTCAAATGTTTTTTATAATCAATCCTCACGTTGTTTTTAACAAACATAATAGATAATATTTCAACCGGACCGTAACCTATTCAATAAAAGAGAGAAAGAAAATGGAGAGCTACCCCTCTCGCTCGCAGGAACTAATCAAAGGACACCTGACTACTTTTGAAATATCTCGCACATTTTTCAAAATAAAAGCCTGAAACTATGTCTAAAGCCTGGTCACAGCCTGAGGAAGCCATTGGAAAAGGAATCTGGTTGATACCCCTTTAAATGGAAGAAAGACGGGCAAGGAAACACAGATTTAAAAATAAAAAAATCACTTCCGGGTTAGATTTCCTCGGGTTTTCGCCTGCAGGGTCAGTTTTGTTATACTCACAGACAATATTTTGACAATTCTGGAAACTTTGGAGTGTTTTCTATCCTAATCTGTAAATTGTATGCATATTCTACGATCTGGACCTGAGAAATAGTCAGTTTACCTTGGGAACGTTATTTAAAAATAAATAAAAATCTCACCCCTATCGTCAAGAGGTTTTAACAGACCTCTTTTCTGGATGTTATGTATTCCTATGTGATTTCATACAGGGTGCAATGAACGGAGCAGGTTTCAAATCATATTCCTTGATGGTGCCAGAATTTATAGAATCATTTTGCATACAGTATCATTTTAATGAATAGACATCCGTGAATGCTTCTTGAACGTTTGTTTTAATGTAATATATTTGAAACGGCTACAAAACTCAGCAATTCTGACAATTTCTTTGGCATATTTTTACCACTATTCTGGCAATATTTTGCTAGATACATAACTGACATACTTGGGCCATCATGTTGTGTTGTCCTCATTATAACACACATTTTAAGCCATTATTGGTCTTATTATACCAATTATTCTATTCAGTTCTGGCCATTCAAAATCAATGCAGTTCCTCCCCATTGAAATACATGGCTGCTGGGACTGATTATAGACTAAATCTATGATGAATTTATATAGGGTCTCATTGTTCTGTGTAAAATGTGGTATAGTTATCAGATTCTAGGGTACACTCTTAGGTTATTTTCATACATAGTTCTGAGCTATGGTTCGAATCAGAGTTTAATTGTTTGTGACATTGTATTTTTTCACATTGCCAAATGTCAAATAACTAAAATGCCTAAACAAAACCATATGTTCTTACATGTTCAAGTAATTTGTTTATTTGAAAAAATGCTCACGTTAAATGAATCTATGATTATCGAGAAGCATAACTTGTCCCAAACTTCATATTACTTACACTTTGGCGTTCCAACAACATGCAGGAGGAAACAGTGCAATAGACGCTGTAACTGCGAGGTGAGTAGGCAATAATAAGTAGCCTATCTCCCCAGTATAGACCCCGTCTCCCTTAATCTGCATCGGATGCGTTCATAAATGCGTTGCTACTCACAGAATGTTTCAGAGCGATCAAGTTATGATTCAAACAACCAATAATAATGCACACCTCTGGTGATTTTCCTGTGTTTGGTCTGGACCACGTTCTCACCTGCAGCAAACCGCACCGTGGTATGAATGAAATTGGACAGAGACCACCCTTTTTGAACAACCATGGTGAGTTGTTTACTGCACTCCCAAGTACCAGTCCAAACGAACAAATCTAAGGACACTTTGAAAACCCCTTTTTGGTTCTAGCTATAACCCTTTACACAGAGGGTTCTACATAGAACCCAAACGGGTTCTACCTGGAACCAAAAATGGTTATCATATGGGTACAGCCAAAGAACCCCTTTGGAACCCATTATTTAAGAGTGCACCATGTGATAACAGAGCACATCCCAATACTGTCCATTCTGGCTCCATAGACACAAAAATGCATACATGTATGACCTTGGACCCCCCAAGGTGGGCACATATAGATGTCATTACCATTCCAATTGTTTCATACCTTAATATGTATTGTATTAAGTTAATACCTTATCAAATTGCCTTCGAAAACCCACATAAATAACCCACAGACATGAAAATGATCATTAGACTTTGCCACCCCAAGTGGACAAATATGTGAAATTTGGCCTGCTGGCCCATGGACTATAAAGGTATTGCTGTCTCATGTACTTTAAATGGTCTCAAGGTCACAGGTTGTATGGAAAGAGTTTGATGACAGAACTGGAGATCCATGGAGGCAGAAGAGCAGATGGCTAATTTACAGATTTATGTTGTATTTAATTGCTCCGAAGCCCAACAGTGCTGCATGACACATCAAGGATGGGGTTTGGATGAAAGTCGAGTTACAGTGGGACTGTGAAAATTAATGCGGAGGGGGTGGGGGGCGTAGGTTGGAGTGAGTGTGTGTGTGTGTGTGTGTGTGTGTCTGTGCGTGCGTGCTTACATTATGTATTTGTACAAAAAGATGTCCAGTCCTGAACTAACTATCTTTGCTGTATATTTTTTCAGTATAACCCGGAATGACCCTTCAAACCATTCATCTGTTCTGAATGCAGAATTAGTCAAACAAAGTTCAGAAAGATTGCAAAGCTATGACCAGGATTAACACAAATGACAGGTGGCACATGTAATACTTCTCAGTATTTCAATAACATGTATTTTACTGACAAGGAAATGTAAATATATTCCCATTAAATGTTCATTAAATATTTCCATTACATTTCCATTCCCAGGTGATTGTAATGCAAAATAAGCAATTTTCAGACTGCTAGGTTTCTCAGGGAATAGAATTTGCCACTATTTTCCAGCTTGCATGAGATCATAATGTCACGCCCTGATCTGTTTCATCTGTCCTTGTGATTGTCTCCACCCCCTCCAGGTGTCGCTTCTTTTTTTGTGTCATGATACGTCAGATATTTTCATCAGTAGAATGTTATTCATATCATAAACAGCACTGCCACAATACTGCCTGTTTTAATTCAAGCCTCCACTCTATCCATCTTCACAAGCAGCTTGTCAAAACGTAGAATGCCAGAGCTACAGGTCAACAGTGAATGAGTCAAATCTCTTCCGTTGCACGTTTCCCCACACACACACTCTCAAATACACAGGCCTACTGGGCAGTTTCACCCCAGAATTAACTGAACTCTTGGGGAGGAAGCAATAAGTATCGGTTGAGAAGCTGGAGCTGGTTGTGTTTCAATGACAGAGTTGGTGAGGTCTCTGATCCCCTAGGCTGTCTTTTTATGAGCGTTTAGTAATTGCAGTTCTGTGTCTTAAAAGTACAACAAAGGAAGTAGCTAGCTGTAGGAGTCCGAGTCAGTGTCCAGTCACAGACCTGGCTTGATGCCAGACCAAGCAGATTCAAACAGTAGGCCGTAATTCCTCAGACTCCCACTCTCCCTCTGAGACCTAGTGCTTGTCTGAACTCCTCGTCGTGTTAAATATGGATGTTCTAATGCAAGTGAAACTCTGGTCTATATTATGACAGATTAAAGTACCTTGCACTCCTTGCTATTATAGCACACAATTACAAAGTTAAGGAGAAAACGGAGACAGATCTATTGGCAGTAGTCATATCTGGGTTCCCCCGTTTAAATTCATATAATTTTACTGTTCTGGACTGGGCTAACAAGGTGAACTTCACTAACATCATGTGTCAGCAGTAATGGTAATTAGCAACACTGTCCTTATCCTGGCTATTCCTGTAAAACTCACTCATACTAATAAACCTTCCTCATTAAGAGCAGGAAGAGAGATAAGTGGGGCATACAGATTCAGACACGTCTTGGCACGTGTCAGAGACAGATGAGTCATGCAGGGTTACATAAACCTTGTCTTTTCCCCAACCTCCTCCACTGTGCTTGCTACTGCAGTATTTTTTAACCATGGGCAGAAAGGTTACAAAGCTCTTTGTCCTGAGAATCAGAGGTAGCCATCCTATTCAAACAGGAGCCTTGCTGCTCAGGTTCTATCTGCTCTCCATGCCAGGCCATCCTGCACCGCTGGCCTTGCCTGGGAGAGGCTTCTATCTAATATGGTGAGAGGGGAGCATGGGTGGCCTCCCTGGAGCAGCTGCTCCACCCAAGACATCCATCCATAGCCCTCGCAGTCCTCTCTCTGGAACATGGATCATCGCTCTGGGCAGACTGATCTAGGGCTCAGGATGGAACGGCAACAGTCCCGCTTTACGCTCCACAGGGCCAGAGACATATCATTCTCATCCCCAGGCCAGTTCTATGTTTTCTGGCCATGCTTTGTGCCACCACTTCACCCCACGTTTGATTAGCACACCAATCTCTGATGAGGAGAGGACAGAACAGAAAGCCGGCACATTCACAATTCCCCAGTGTCACCATTGGGATGACCTCATTGCTCATTGTACTTTTTCTTTAATCCCCAGTACTTGATGCCAGCCTTTACAGAGTTCATCGTTTTCATTGGTGCTGCTTGTGCTCTCAGGCCTGGGCTGAGCTAAGCGGGGCGTGTCATATAAAGGGGCCGTGGAGCTTGTTCTTCTCTTCAGAGGCATAATTCCCATAA
Source organism: Salvelinus fontinalis (assembly GCF_029448725.1). Classification (NCBI taxonomy): domain Eukaryota; kingdom Metazoa; phylum Chordata; class Actinopteri; order Salmoniformes; family Salmonidae; genus Salvelinus; species Salvelinus fontinalis. Next base: position 27,315,219 of record NC_074677.1, read on the forward strand.
GGGGCACAGGGGCACATGCCCCCTTAGATTTTACCTTTAAAATTGTTTAGAATTGTTTACATTTTGTTATTACATTTTTTCTCTGTAATACTACTTTTTTTATGAAGTTGGCTTTAGCTAGCCCATATAGGTTCCATTTCAGGTTGTCAATCAAGTTAGAGTAGCTAGCTTGTCTTACGATCTAAACTGGCATGCTTGCTGGCAAGGTTGGTAGACTTTAGAAATGCAAGCAATAACTAAATATACTGAATAAGACTCACTTTCCTTTCAATCGTTTATCCATATTTTAGCAGAGATGCAGAGAAGCATATTTAGTTCCTTAAAATAAATAACCACCAGTCAGGAGGATACAGACAGCTCCAGAGGTCTGATTAAATATGCAGAAAAATATTTTAAAATTTTTTTTTACATTGAATTAAGCTTAATGATTATGGCTCTAGATTGCAGGAAAAAGCAGTTTCAGGTGTTTGAAAAGGCTAGTCTCCAACTTATGCACAGGGGCCTAGCCCCCCTACGGACCACCCCCCAGCCATCCTCTCATACATTGTGCCCCCTCAGATTGTTGGGGTGCATAAATCCCCTGGTTCTGTTTTATTATGGGAGCCAGTGAGGGGCCACGGCGGCAGCGCTAGTTTTCTGCCAGACTGAACATTTTGTCGTAGTCTATTAACCTCTGAGATGTTTATCCTATGTCTCTCTACATTCTCCACAGTCGTTCTCTCTGCTCACTACTATGTACTTTCTCTCGCTCTCTGATGCCCCATCTCTCTCTCTTTTGCTCTCTCTTTACTCTTTCTCTCTCTTTATCTCTCTCACACGGTCTCTCTCTATCTTACATTCTCTCTCATGGAACACTGCAGATTGTGTCTGAGCAGCAAGTCAGAGTTGGACAACTCGTCTTGTGTTGCTTTCACTGGCATGAGCAGAAAAGTCTATGGAGTATACTGTATAGTCTAGCTTTGTAATATATGTGGAATTAAATATACAACAAGCTGGAAGGCCACGTTTGTCATCATGTTGATTACCTGACAAATACACAGACATATGGTTATTTTATCTTCTGGTCCGCTTAATCAAAAGCAACTACACCATTACAGACCCAGCAACATTTGTCTGCACAAGAAGACCATAGGTTCTACACATACTGTACGTGGTGCATGAATTGAGTTACCCCTCAATGCAAAGCTCTTGGAGACCTAGAAAATGAAAGTGCTTAATAAATGCAACCTATTCATCCATTCAATTAATTTTTCTGCTCATTGATATCTGTCAATTATTTGTCCTCAAAATTTGAGGTTCATCGGCCATCACTGTAAATTTAACAAACCATGTTGTTTTGTCTCTTCATTTTGTTTGTTTGCAAAAATAAAACAATTAAATGTAATATACAGTACCAGTCAAAAGTTGATACACCCACTCATTAAAGGGTTTTTTCTTTATTTTTACTATTTTCTACATTGTAAAATAATAGTGAAGACATCAAAACTATGAAATAACACATATGGAATCATGTAGTAACCAAAAAAGTGTGGTAATCAAAATACATTTTATATTTGAGATTCTTCAAAGTAGCCACCCTTTGCCTTGATGATCGCTTTGCACACTCTTGGCATTGTCTTAACCAGCTTCATAAGGTAGTCAGTCACCTGGAATGCATTTCAAAAACAGGTGTGACTTGTTAAGATGGAAAGATATGAACGTGTTTGAGCCAATAAGTTGTGTTGTGACAAGGTATGGGTGGTATACAGAAGATAGCCCTATTTGGTAAGACCAAGTCTATATTATAGCAAGAACAGCGCAAATAAGCAAAGAGACAACAGTCCATCGTTACTTTAAGACATGAAGATCAGTCAATTCAGACAATTCAAGAACTTCAGGTGCAGTCGCAAAAGCCATCAAGCGCCTTGATGAAACTGGCTCTCATGAGGACTTCTGTCACGGTTTTCTTCCTGGGATGATGAAGGAGAGGACCAAAATGCAGCGCGGCTAGTGTTCAACATGATTTAATAAAGAAGAGACAATAACGTGAACACTATACAAAATACAAAATGTGAAAACCGAGACAGTCCTATCTGGTGCAGAACACAAAGACAGATGACAGGAAACAATCACCCACAAAATCCCAACACAAAACAAGCCTCCTATATATGATTCTCAATCAGGGGCAATGATTGACAGCTGCCTCTGATTGAGAACCATATTAGGCTGGACACAGAAACAGACAAACTAGACACACAACATAGAATTCCCACCCAGCTCACGTCCTGACCAACACTAAACAAGCAAAACACATAAGAACTCTGGTCAGGACGTTACAACTTCCACAGGAAAGGAAGACCCAGAGTTACCTCTGCTGTGGGGGATAAGTTCATTAGAGTTTTCCAGCCTCAGAAATTGCAGCCCAAATAAATGCTTCACAGAGTTCAAATAACAGACACATCAACTGTTCAAAGGAAACTGCGTTAATCAGTCCTTCATGGTCGAATTGCTGCAAATAAACCATTAAAGGAAACCAATAAGGAGGTTACTGCTTCTGCCAAGAAACACGAGCAATGGACATAGACGTTGGAAATCTGTCCTTTGGTCTGATGAGTACAAATTAGGTGAATGGATGATCTCCGCATGTGCGGATCCCACCGTGAAGTATGGAGGAGGGGGTGTGATGGTGTAGGGGTGCTTTCCTGGTGACACTGTCAGTGATTTATTTAAAATTCAAGATACACTTCATCAGCATAGCTACCACAGCATTCTGCAGCGATACACCATCCCATCTGGTTTGCACTTAGTGGGATCATTTGTTTTTCAACAGGACAATGACCCTACACACCTCCAGAATCTGTAGGGCTATTTGACCAAGAAGGAGAAGGATGGAGTGCTGCATCAGATGACCTGGCCTCCACAATCACCCAACCTCAACTCAGGATTGTGTCGAGGTACAGATCTGGGGAAGGACATGAAAAAATGTCTGCAGCATTGAAGGTCCCCAAGAACACAGTGGCCTCCATCATTCTTAAATGGAAGAAGTTTGGAATCCCCAAAACTCTTCCTAGAGTTGGCCGCATGGCCAAACTGAGCAATCGGGGGAGAAGGGCCATGGTCAGGGAGGTGCCCAAGAACCCGATGGTCACTCTGACAGAGGTCTAGAGTTCCTCTGTGGAAATGGGAGAACCTTCCAGAAGGACAACCATTTCTGCAACACTCCACAAGTCAGGCATTTATGGTAGTGGCCATACACAAGCCTTTCAGTAAAAGGCACATGCCAGCCCACTTGAAGTGCCAAAAGGCATCTAAATGACTCTCAGACCATGAGAAACAAGATTCTCTGGTCTGATGAAACCAAGATTGAACTCTTTGGCCTGGATGCCAAGCATCACGTCTAAAGGAAACCTGGCACCATCCCTATGGTGAAGCATGGGGGTGGCAGCATCTTGCTGAGGGGATGTTTTTCAGCGACAGGGACTGGGAGACTAGTCAGGATCGAGGGAAAGATGAACGGAGCAAAGTATAGCAAGATCCTTGATGAAAACCAACTCCAGAATGCTCAGGACCTCAGACTGGGGCAAAGGTTCACGTTCCAACAGGACAACGATCCTAAGCACACAGCCAAGACAACACAGGAGTGGCTTCAGGACAAGTCACTGAATGTCCTTGAGTGGCCCAGCCAGAGCCCGGACTTGAACCTGATCGAACATCTCTGGAGGCACCTGAAAATAGCTGTGCAGCGAAGCTCCCCTTCCAACCTGACAGAGCTTGAGAGGATCTGTAGAGAAGAATGGTTGAAACTGCCCCAATACAGGTGTGCCAAGCTTGTAGCATCATACCCAAGAATAACCAAGCCTGTAATCACTGTCAAAGGTGCTTCAACAATGTACTGAGTAAAGGTCTGAATTCATATGTGAACCCTTTGGAATTATCTGGATTTCTGCATAAATTGGTCAAAATTATATTTGATAACTTACAACATCAGACAAACAAAGTCTGCTTCAACAAATAACACACACATTTATTGTATTTTTTCTTGTCTATATTGAATACATCATTTAAATATTCAGTGTAGGTTGGAAAATGTATGTGAACCACTAGGCTAATGACTTCTGCAAAAGCTAATTGGAGTCAGGAGTCAGCTAACCTGGAGTACAATCATTGAGACTAGATTGGAGATGTTGGTTAGAGCTGCCCTGTCCTATAAAAAACACTCACAAAATGTGAGTTTGCTATTCACAAGAAGCTTTGCCTGATGTGAACCATGCCTCGAACAAAAGAGATCTCAGAAGACCCAAGAATAAGAATTGTTGACTTGCATAAAGCTGGAAAGGGTTACAAAAGTATCTCTAAAAGCCTTGATGTTCATCAGTCTACAGTAAGACAAATTGTCTATAAATGAAGAAAGTTCAGCACTCTTGCTACTCTCCCTAGGAGTGGCCATCCTGCAAAGATGACTGCAAGAGCACAGCGCAAAATGCTCAATGAGGTTAGGAAGAATCCTAGTGTCAGCTAAAGACTTACAGAAATCTCTGGAACAAGCTAACATCTCTATTGACGAGTCTATGATACGTAAAACACTAAAGAAGAATGCTGTCCATGGGAGGACACCACAGAAGAAGCCACTGATGTCCAAAAAAAAACATTGCTGCTCATCTGAAGTTCGCAAAATAGCATCTGGATGTTCCACAGAGCTACTGGCAAAATATTCTGTGGACAGATGAAACTAAAGTTGAGTTGTTTGAAAGGAACACACAACACTATCCGTGGAGGAAAGCACAGCACACCAACACCAAAACCTCATCCAAACTGTCAAGTATGGTGAAGGGAGCATCAAGGTTTGGAGCTGTTTTGCTGCCTCATGTCCTGGACAGCTTGCTATTATCGACAGAAAAATGAATTCCCAATTCGCAGGAGAATGTAAGGTTCTGTTTGCCAATTGAAGCTCAACAGAAGTTGGGTGATGCAACAGGGCAACGACCCAAAACACAGCAGTAAATCAACAACAGAATGGCTTCAGAAGAAAATGTATTCTGGAGAGGCCCAGTCAGAGTCCTGACCTCAACCCGATTGAGATGCTGTGGCATGACCTCAAGAGAGCGGTTCACACCAGACATCCCAAGAATATTGCTGAACTGAAACAGTTTTGTAAAGAGGAATGGTCCAAAATTCCTCCTGACCATTGTATAGGTTTGATTTGCAACTACAGAATTTTTTTATTTCCAATTAATGCAGAAGTCCAAGTAATTACAAAGGGTTCACAAACTTTTTCTTGCCACTGTATGTAAATGTAAATTTTTGTTTCTTTTATACATTAGCAAAAATTTCTAAAAACATGTTTTTGCTTTGTCATGATGGGGTATTGTGTGTAGATTGATGAGGAAAAAAATGGATTTAATTATTTTTAGAATAAGGCTGTAACGTAACAAAAATGTGGGAAAAGGTGACTAAATACTTTCCGAATGCGCTGTATATACAACCGATGGTGACACATACACATATTTTAGCAGCTGCACACATATTTTAGCAGCTGCACACACAATGAGATAAAAGAACATTGACGAGCTTTGATTTTCCAATTCCCGTTAGTGTTTCAATGAGCTACACTAAAGGCTCCTCTGCTTTCCATTCCTGTATCAACTGAATAATAGTTTTCCCGTGAAGATCAGTCTCTGTCCTACATGAATTTGTCCACTTCGCTTTGAAACAACCCATTATCTTCCATGCAGCCTCCAGATTGCTGGATTCACTGCCTGTTTAATTCTCACTCTGTCGATGATGTGTGGGCCGCTGACTGGCTGGCTCTCGCTCTGGACAATTAAGCCTCACTACACAGAAACAGCATGGAAAGGTCAAAGACAGAGAGCATGGAGAAATAGGCAGCTTGTTTTTCCACCATTCAGATGTAATTAATTTACAAAATGAAGAGCAGATTGGAGAATGGGCTGGAATTGGATTGTGTTTGAAAGTGTGAGGGGTGGATTGTAGGCCTACATACACAAGTGACTTTGCCACAACATTGTCCATATTAGGAGAGCATCCCCTTACACCACTTTCTCTCCCATTACTCGACACTTTAAAGAATCATACAAATAATATATTGTAAAGGTGCTGCATGCTTTCAGTCTCCGTCCTTCATTGTGTCATGGACCCCTTAGAGGTCTTACATCATCCTTGGTCTCCCTTTGAACAGACTTAAATGTACATAGAAATAACCACCATTCCTTTGTTTAGAGTGGAATGTGTTTGTACCTGCAGATAGATCATGTGACACGAAAAGGCAGGGGAAAATAGGAGTTTAAAGAGAAAGGGAGGTCATTGTCTCTTAAAAATGGAGATCAAAGACACTAGTGTTCTTTCCCTGAGGATGACTCATTGTACTGCAGTTTAACCCCTCAGTGGTGTTTGTGTGGTAGCCCCTGGATGACTCATAGTACTGCAGTTTAACCCCTCAGTGGTGTTTGTGTAGTAGCCCCTGGATGGTCATTGTACTGCAGTTTAACCTGTCAGTGGTGTTTGTGTAGTAGCCTCTGGATGACTCATAGTACTGCAGTTTAACCCCTCAGTGGTGTTTGTGTAGTAGCCCCTGGATGACTCATAGTACTGCAGTTTAACCCCTCAGTGGTGTTTGTGTAGTAGCCCCTGGATGACTCATAGTACTGCAGTTTAACCCCTCAGTGGTGTTTGTGTAGTAGCCCCTGGATGGTCATTGTACTGCAGTTTAACCTGTCAGTGGTGTTTGTGTAGTAGCCCCTGGATGGTCATAGTACTGCAGTTTAACCCCTCAGTGGTGTTTGTGTAGTAGCCCCTGGATGACTCATAGTACTGCAGTTTAACCCCTCAGTGGTGTTTGTGTAGTAGCCCCTGTATCACTCATAGTACTGCAGTTTAACCCCTCAGTGGTGTTTCTGTAGTAGCCCCTGGATGACTCACAGTACTGCAGTTTAACCTCTCAGTGGTGTTTGTGTAGTAGCCCCTGGATGACTCATAGTACTGCAGTTTAACAGGTCAGTGGTGTTTGTGTAGTAGCCCCTGGATGACTCATTGTACTGCAGTTTAACCCCTCAGTGGTGTTTCTGTGGTAGCTGCTGGATGACCCATAGTACTGCAGTTTAACCTGTTAATGGTGCTTCTGGAGTAGCCACTGTTTTGGGCAATAGCAGAACTATACACTCACTTGGTTCAGGGAACATAACTGAAAACCGTAAAATATTATTTTCAGAGGAACAGAATCAGAACCGGGAACTAAAGTGTTTATTTTAAAAGCATGGTAACCGGTTAATAACGCTATATTATGTTCTTATGCAAAGCGCTCACTCTGTCACACAGAAATGTATTCCAGTGTCTGCTTACCTGCCAGCTTAAAACCTTTGCCACTCTGTGTGTGTGTAGGCTACCTGCCTCTTCCCCTCCGGAGCATAGTTTATTGGGCAAGTGCAAGTGTTGGTTCAGGAATGTTCTTTTAGGTGTGGGAGGGCCAAGAGACCTTTGGTGGCAGAACGGAGTGCTCGGGTTGGGGTATAGGGTTTGAGCATAGCCTGAAAGCAGGGAGGGACAGTTCCCTGACAAGCACCATGGTCTTGTCGTAGAGGTGAGCTTTGACTGGAAGCCAGTGGAGTGTACGGAGGAGCGGAATGACATGGGAGAACTTGGGAAGGTTGAAAACAAGGCAGGCTGCAGCATTCTGGATAAGTTGCAGGGGTTTGATGACAAGCGGGAGAGCCCAGACAATAGTGATTTGCAGAAGTCCAGGTGGGAGATTACAAGTGCCTGGATTAGGACCTGCACCGCTTCCTGTGTGAGGTAGGGTCGTGCTCTACAGATGTTGTAGAGCATGAACCTGTAGGAGTGAGTCACTGCTTTGATATTTGCAGAGAACGACAGGGTGTTGTCCAGGGTCACATAAAGGTTCTTTACTCTCTGGGAGGGTGACACTGTGGAGTTGTCAACTGTGATGGAAAGGTCTTTGAGCGGGCAGGCATTCCTGGGAGGAAGAGCAGCTCCATCTTGTCAAGGTTGAGCTTGAGGTGGTGGGCAGACATCCAAGCTGAGATATCTGGCAGGCACACAGAGACCCTGTTGCCACCTGGGTGTCAGAAGGGGGGAAAGGAGAAAAGTAGTTGCGTGTCATCTGCATAGCAATGAAAGGAGAGAATGTGAGGATATGATGGAGTCGAGTGACTTGTGTATAGAATGTATAGAGAGAAGAAGGCCTAGAACCGAGCCCTGGAGGACACTTGTAGGGTTCATGGTGTTGAAGGCAGTGGATAGATCTAGGAGGATGAGAACAGAGAAGAGAGTCAACTTTGGCAGTGCAGAGAGCCTCTGTGACACAGACAAGAGCAGTCTCGGTTGAGTGACTTTGAAGCCTGACTGGGTAGAGTCGAGAAGATCGTTCTGAGAGAGATAACAAGAGAGTTGATCAGAGACAGCACGCTCAAGTGTTTTGGAAAGAAAAGAAAGAAGGGATACAGGTCTATAGTTTTTGACATCAGATGTGTCGAGTGTTGGTTTCTTGAGGAGGGGAGCGACTCAGGAAGTTGATCAGGGATCAGTTGATGAGAGAAGTAAGGAATGGGAGAAGGTCTCCAGAGATGGTCTGGAGAAGGGGGGGGGGGGGGGGTCGAGCGGGCAGGTTGTCGGGGTGGCCAGAACTCACTAGTCACAGGATTTCATCTGGAGAGTGAGGGGAGAAAGAGGTCAAGACGTAATGTTGTTCTGGGTGAGTAGGACAGGAGGGCGAAGGATTTAACAGAAGGGAGAGATGATTGGATATAACAGGAAAGAGTAGTGGGAGAGAGAGAGAAGATTGTGACAGCGCATGACCCTATGGGTAGGGGCTGTGTGGTTAGGGTTGGAGGAAAGGGAGGCAGAAAAGGAAACAAAGTAATGATCAGAGACCTGGAAGGGGGTTGCAGTGAGATTAGTAGGTTAACAGCTTCTAGTAAATGTGAGGTTAAGTGAAGTGCATGCCTTGTGAGTTGGAGGGGATTGGGAAAGAGTGAGGTCAAAAGAGGCGAGGGGGGGAAAGAGAGAGTTTGAAAGAACTGAATCGAAGGCAGACATTGGGAGGTTGAAGTCGCCAAGTACAAGAAATTAGCTTATTAAGGGGTCAAGCTCATTGAGGAACTCTCCATGTCTCCGTAAGGGCAAAAAGTCAAGGGACTGAAGTGAAGCATAGGCTGTGATGAACTCTGCATTTTTGACCGCAGTTCGGCAGTTCCAAACGCTGCCAGAGACCCAGAATTCTACATGTGTTGTGTGCGCAGGGTACACTAAATTGGAAGGGTTGCCAAGGGATGGGGAGCATCTGTAAAGCCTACAGAGAAAGGAGTGAACATGTATAGAAAATAACTAGGTAAGATACTCAAGTGAGAGAGTGGTGTGTAGCCTTCTTCTCTTTCCTTCCTCGAACAACCGGCAACAGGTTTCCCTGAGAAACCAGAGAAGACTGAAGTACTAACACTAATTGCTAATTGCCAAGCCGAGGTGAAGAGCACACCTCCCTGTATTAATTGCTGATAGCCTAGGAGAGTAGCTACTCTCCCTCCAATACAGCCACTGCTTCCCAAAACAAGTCACAAATGCCCTGCCCCTTGGTCCTGGTTGATGGGTCAACAATCATCTGCAAGTTATGAGCAGTCAGCAGTTCACACACCAAGTAGGCTACTGGGAAGACAGGCAACACTTAAAGTAGATGGTCCTAGCTAGCAAATAGACAGTACTAGACAACAGATAAAGACACAAATTATACTTATCACTCCTGGAGATATCAGGAGTCCTCTAGCTATAGAATGAAGCCCTTTTCTCCCTAAACGCTGCACGTTGTCTCAATGCCAAACATTTTCTCAGATAGACGCTTTCTCCCAATTGATCTGTTGTGAATATCAATACTAGCATTCACAGATCAGAGTGTTATGACTTGGAATTATTTCTTGACTTGCAAGGCTTTTTTTCTCTTTTTACGCTTATTACAGGGGCCCCGAGAGAACAGGAGGTATAGATGGTTGACAAATCTAAAAGTTTTCAAAACAAGGGAAATGTATTTCAGATCTTTAAACCCCTTCCTCTACTTCTTTCTTTGTCTTTCCATAAAAACCTGACATACTGCACAGTTTTGAGTGTTCAAAATAATATGTGAAAAATAGACATTAATATATTACTTATCCAATTCAGCTTTAAACAGTCTTGAAAATACTGTACATTCCCAGTGGATAGACAGGATGCCACTTCTGACGTGGCATAGCCTGAAGAACATGGTTTTATCATGGAGAGAAAAGCACCAGAAGGTAGAGATCAAAAGGTAGACAGGAGATAACTCTGACAACTTGCCCTATTATATAGGGCTGACTCTCTATCTGCAGGGGATGGGAGATAACATTTGGGGAATGCAGTACTATTCAACGTACTAATGGGCTAGTTGAAATGAAAAGCTGTAGAATCTTCCTCACAAATACATATTTTGGGATTAAATTGGCTTTACTCACTCTTACTCATACCACAAAGAATAGACAAATCACTTCTACTGTATATGATGTAAAACATTTTGAAAAATACTATACCGTCTTTGACGTGCTTTCTACCCTGTGGTGAAACACAATAACCCTTGGGGAACAATGAATACCTATGCAGTCACACAGATTACAATTCCTTTACAAATGCTCTGTTTGGATGGGGATGGTGTACAGTGTATAATAGGGTAAATGTTTGGCATCTTCCATGTGAAATCAACATTAAAGCCAGGATAAAGGAGTGTGATAGGCCTGACTAAAGTAATGCCAAGGCCTGTGAATCTCTCACTCGACTTGATCAGGGGAGAGAGTAAAGGTTGCAATTGGTTTACAATCCCCCAGGGGTAAAAAAAACTACCTCTATACCAGCTAAGAAGTAACTTGTGACAGAGGGAGAGAACCTTCCCCTTTCCCACTCCACCACTACCTAGTGTATTGGAAATCCTGTACTACCCCAGCCCCTCTCCTCTACACACCTCTAGCCAGTCAGACGTAGCGTAATACAGGTCACCTCCAATGAATGAAAAGGTTATCTCTAGAGCTGCAGGAACATGTTATAGTCCAGAGGGGGGATACATTGTCATTGACATCTCCCTGATAAAATAGATGGGACAACCTGCTGCGCTATTGGCTATATTTTACATCACTGTGTCCAAGGACAGTGGAAAATATCATAGCTCGATAGAAACATATACCACGGAGTGTACTGTAGAATAACTCAATAAAATGGCCTTTTGTTAAGTGTTAGACAGCGGATGACAAAGAGAGAAGAAGTGTTTTGACTGGGAGGGGGGGGGGGGGGGGGGGGGGGGGGGGCACCGTAGCAGTCATATTGAAGAGGAGGACAGAGAGTGAATAAGACGCTTGCCTTTGTCCAGTGGATATAGTGTGTCTGCAGTAGGGGAGTAAAAAGCCTTCCCCACTCTGCTGTGGCAGAATCTATTACCTTGAAGCCAGCACTTCCCTTTGATGTTGTGCCTTGAAAACAAGGCTATTCAATCTCCCTGGTCAGATTCAATAAAGCCCGGGTGTCGTAAATTTCTACATGCAGGTTTTTATGGAATCCTGATCTAGTGGCATGGATCTGGGGGAAGAGGCTAGGAGGCTAGGACAAAGACCTCATTTGAAGTGTCTTGGGAAGAAACAGAATGAATGCAAACAAAGAGTAATGAGGGCACTTTAGTTTTTGCTGTCGTCTAGGAGGGGAACAAAGTTTGCAGGTTGTGGTGGAAAGACGACTGCTCTCTGCTTTAGCGGTTTGGTCAGGTCAATTCCAGGACATTGCGTTTCATCAACATTCCAGTCAATCAATGTCCAAACTGTGTCTCTTCAACTCGGAGAGAGCGCTGTCGCACAGTCAAGGCTTGAGCGTGACTGTCAATGCCTCTTCCCAGAACCTCTCTCAGCCTCTCTCATATCTGCTCATGATTTTTTTTAACTGTTTACAATTAGTGGCGAGAGATTAGATATTAAGGGGTGCCAATTGCACTGTTTGGTCTTGTATCACGAGCCATCCATTACAGCTCAGCAACCGTAGGGGAGGGGGCTCTAGTATGTTCTGGCACAGCGGTTTGACAATTCACATAACAATCAATGTCACGGCACGCCTCGATTCAGCACTCCTATAGGCGGCCCAGGGTTGTGTTGGGCGGCCCAGGGTTGTATTGGGCAGTCCAGGGTTGTGTTGGGCGGCCCAGGGTTGTGTTGGGCGGCCCAGATGAATATGAAGTTAATAGGAAATCTATAGCAGCTGATGGTGACGAGTGGCAGATGGGAGGCTGGAGAAAAGTAATGAAGCCCCCTCTCTTATATCAGGGTCAGTAGTGGGCACACTGTGTATTTGCCAGGTTAAATAAACGGGACAGATATCAAAAGACATGCCAAACGACTGATGCATACAAACTTTTTGGCATCATTGATCATCATGAATGTATTCATAGCCCTTGACTTATTCCACATTTTGTTGTGTTACAGCCTGAATTCTAAAATGATTAAAAAATATTTTTATTACAGACAATACACAATAATGACAAATTGAATTGACTGAAAATGAAATACAGAAATATCTATTCACACCCCTGAGTCATTACATGTTAGAATCAGTCTTTTGCGGTAAGTCTCTAAGAGCTTTGCACACCTGGATTGTACAATATTTATACTTTTTTAAATTCTTCAAGCTCTGTGAAGTTGGTTATTGATAGTTGCTAGACAAACATTATCAAGTATTGCAATAGATTTTCAAGACGATTTAAGTCAAAACTGGAACTAGGCCGCTCAGGAACATTCAATGTGATCTTGGATATCAACTCCAGCGCATTCGGAAAATATTCAGACTCCTTGACTTTTTGCACATTTTCTTACGTTACAGCCCTATTCTAAAATGGATTAAATGAAAAAAATCCTCATCAATCTACACACAATGCACCATAATGACAAAGTGAAAACAGGTTTTTAGACATTTTTGCAAATGTATTGAAAATTTAAAAAAATGAAACACCAAACAGAGCAATTCGGGGAGAAGGGCCTTGGTCAGGGAGATGACCAAAAGCCCAATGGTCACTCTGACAGAGCTCCAGAGTTTGTCTGTGGAGATGTGAGAACCTTCCAGAAGGACAACCATCTCTGCAGCACTCTACCCATAAGGCCTTTATTGTAGAGTGGCCAGACGGATCATCCGTTCACCTACTCTGCGTCTCAAAAAGACAAAGTTGTTGGAACCAAAAATCTCAAATTTGGACTCATCAGATGCAGGACAGATTTGTCAATTGCTTGTATTTCTTGGCCCAAGCAAGTCTCTTATTCTTATTGGTGTCCTTTAGTAGGGGTTTCTTTGCAGCAATTTGACCATGAAGGCCTGATTCACACAGTCTCCTCTGAACAGTTGATGTTGAGATGTGTCTGTTACTTGAACTATGTGAAGCATTTATTTTGGTTGCAATTTCTGATCTGGTAACTCTAATGAACTTATCCTCTGCAGCAGAGGTAACTCTGGGTCTTCCTTTCCTGTGGCGGTCCTCATGAGAGCCAGTTTCATCATAGTGCTTGATGATTTTTGCAACTGCACTTGAAGAAACTTTCAAAGTTCTTGAAATTTTCCCGGATTGACTGACCTTAATGTCTTAAAGTAATGATGGACGGTTGTTTCTCTTTGCTTATTTGAGCTGTTCTTGACATAATATGGACTTGGTCTTTAACCAAATAGGGGTATCTTCTGTACCTTGTCACAACAAAACTCATTTGCTCAAACGCATTAAGAAGGAAAGAAATTCCACAAATGAACTTTGAACAAAGCACACCTGTTAATTGAAATGCATTCCAGGTGACTAACTCATGAAGCTGGTTGAGAGAATGTCAAGAGTGTGCAAAGCTGTCATCAAGAAAAAGAGTGGCTACTTTGAAGAATCTCAAATATATTTTGATTTGTTTAGCACTTTTTTGGTTACTACATGATTCCATATGTGTTATTTCATAGTTGTGATGTCTTCACTATTATTCTATAATATAGAAATAGTACAAAGAAAGAAAGGTGTGTCAAACTTTTGACTGGAACTGTACATTTACAACAACAAAAATATTACATTGTCATTATGGGGTGTTATGTGTGTATTGATGAAGGAAAAAAACAATTTAATCAATTTTAGAATAAGGCTGTAATGTAACACAATGTGGAAAAAGTGAAGGATTTGAGTATGTTCCTGAATGCACTGAATATTTGGCCTTGTGTTTTAGGGGATTGTGCTGCTGAAAGGTGAATTTGTCTCCCAGTGTCTGTTGGAAAGCAGACTGAACCAGGTTTTCCTCTATGATTTTGCTTGTGCTACGCTCTGTTCTGTTTCTTATCCTAAAATGCTCCTTAGTCTTTCCGATGACAAGCATACCCATAACACGATGCAGCCACAACTATGCTTGAAAATATGAAGAGTGGTACTCAGTGATGTGTTGTGTTGGATTTTACTCAATTGTATCGCTTTATATTCAGAACAAAAAGTGAATTTCTCAGCCACATATTTTTCAGTTTTACTTTAGTGCCTTATTGCAAACAGGATACATGTTTTGGAATATTTTTATTTGGTACAGGATTCCTTCTTTTCACTGTTAATCAGTACTCACTTTTATAATATCACACCCATTAAACTCTCTAAGTATTTTAAAGTCACCATTGGCCTCATGATGAAATCCCTGAGTGGTTTCCGTCCTCTCCGACAGCTGCGTTAGGAAGGACGCTTGTATCGTTTTAGTGACTTGGTATATTGATACCCCATCCAAAGTGTAATTAATAACTTCCCCATGCTCAAAGGGATATTCAATGTCTGCTTTTTTATCTTAAACCCATCTAACAATAGGTGCCCTTCTTTGCAAGCATTGGAATTACCTCCCTGGTCTTTGTGGTTGAATTTGTGTTTGAAATTCACTGCTCAACTGAGGGACCTTACAAATACTTGCATGCACCGGGTGCAGAGATGACGTAGTCATTCAAAAATCATGCTAAACACTATTATTGCACACAGAGTGAGTTCATGCAACTTAATATGTGACTTGTTAATCACATTTTTAGTCCTGAACTTATTTATGATTGACATAACAAATGGATTGAATACTTATTGACTCAAGACTTTTCAGCTTTTCATTTGTATTAAACTCAGCAACATCCCTTTTTCAGGACCCTGTCTTCCAAAGATAATTCGTAAAAATCCAAATAACTTCACAGATCTTCATTGTAAAGGGTTTAAACACTGTTTCCCATGCTTGTTCATTGAACCATAAACAATGAATGAACATGCACCTGTGGAACTGTCGTTAAGACACTAACAGTTTACAGATGGTAGGCAATTAAGGTCACAGTTATGAAAACTTAGGACACTAAAGAGGCCTTTCTACTGACTCTGAAAAACACTAAAAGAAAGATGCCCAGGGTCCCTGCTCATCTGCGTGAACGTGCCGTAGGCATACTGCAAGGAGGCATGAGGACTGCATATGTGACCAAGGCAATAAGCTGCAATGTCCGTGCTGTGAGACGCCTAAGATAGCGCAACAGGGAGACAGAATGGACAGATGATGGTCCTCACAGTAGCAGACCACATGTAACAACACCTGCACGGGATCGGTACATCCGAACATCACACCTGCGGGACTGGTACAGGATGGCAACAACAACTGCCCGAGTTACACAAGGAACGCACAATTCCTCCATCAGTGCTCAGACTGTCCGCAATAGGCTGAGAGAGGCTGGACTGAGGGCTTGTAGGCCTGTTGTAAGGCAAGTCCTCACCAGACATAACCGGCAATAATGTTGCCTATGGGCACAAACCCACCGTCGCTGGACCAGACAGGACTGGCAAAAAGTGCTCTTCACTAACGAGTCACGGTTTTGTCTCACCAGGGGTGATGGTCGGATTCACGTTTATTGTCGAAGGAATGAGCGTTACACCGAGGCCTGTACTCTGGAGCGGGATCGATTTGGAGGTGGAGGGTCCATCATGGTCTAGGGTGGTGTGTCACAGTATCATCGGACTGAGCTTGTTGTCATTGCAGGCAATCTCAACGCTGTGCGTTACAGGGAAGACATCCTCCTCCCTCATGTGGTAGCCTTCCTGCAGACTCATCCTGACATGACCCTCCAGCATGACAATGCCACCAGCCATACTGCTCGTTCTTTGCGTGATTTCCTGCAAGAGAGGAATGTCAGTGTTCTGCCAAGGCCAGCGAAGAGCCCGGATCTCAATCCCATTGAGCACATCTGGGACCTGTTGGAACGGAGGGTGAGGGCTAGGGGCCATTCCCCCCAGAAATGTCCGGGAACTTGCAGGTGCCTTGGTGGAAGAGTGGGGTAACATCTCACAGCAAGAACTGGCAAATGTTGTGCAGTCCATGAGGAAGAGATGCACTGCAGTACTTAATGCAGCTGGTGGCCACACCAGATACTAACTGTTACTTTTGACCCCCCTTCGTTCAGGGACACATTATTCCATTTCTGTTGGTCATATGTCTGTGGAACTTGTTCAGTTTATGTCTCATTTGTTGAATCTCATTATGTTCATACAAATATTTCCATGTTAAATTTGCTGAAAATAAGTGCAGTTGACAGTGAGAGGATGTTTCTTTTTTTGCTGAGTTTACATTTCAACATTTTCGAAAAATAGAACTCCACTTTGACATTATGGGGTATTGTGTGTATGCCAGTGACACAAAACCTCAAGTTAATCTATTTAAAAGTAAGTCTGTAACACAACAAAATGTGGAAAAAGTCAAGGGGTGTGAATACTTTCTGAAGGCATTGTATGAACATTGTCTGTACCAGACCTCACCCTATTAAGTTTCAACTGAAATTTTCCAAGATGAACTAGCTAGCTAGCTTGATAGACAATTCAATTTGGGCTAGCTAGCTAAATTATACAGCCAGCACTTTTTTTGCCTTTTACAATAACCAAACAGTTGGATAAATGTGATGTATGATACGATTAGATGTTGCATGCAATTTCAATGTTGTTTGAGTTGCTTTGTGTATCAGCACATTTGTTTGATATAATCTCACTGCAATACTGCTCACTGTGTCCATGTTGCTTGACATAGGCGTCAGTCAAGGTGAGCTCCCCATCTACTCAGCCTACCAGCTCCCTGCCCACTCAGTCTGTATTTTCAGACTCCCTCATAGTTTGACATAAGACAAAAAGTACTTTTTCTCAAATTTTGATTCACATCTTGCTTTATCTGAGAGTAGAATCATCTTTCAGGAGTTGAATTATTGCATTGAATCAAACGTTTGTTTTGATTTAACAGGGAAGGAATGAATCTCTAATTAGTGATAGTAATATGTTGTCATGCAGATTGCTATAACAGAGAGGTACTGTCTCTCCCAGTACAATTGTAACAGTCCTGACCTGTTTTATGTTGTTTTTATGTGTTTATGGTCAGGGCGTTAGTTTTGGGTGGGCAGTCTATGTTATCTGTTTCTATGTTGGTTTTGGTTTGCCTGGTATGGCTCTTGATTAGAGGCAGGTGGTTTGCGTTTTCCTCTAATCAAGAGTCATATTTAGGTAGGGCATTCTCACTGTTTGTTTGTGGGTGATTGTCTCCTGTGATGTCTTCGTTGTGTTCGATGTTATTCACTATCGGGGCTGTTTGGCTGTTCGTACGTTTCGATGTAACGTTCCTGTTCGTGAGTTTACGTTTGTCGATGTAAGTTTATGTTCAGGTTCCGTTCGTTACGTTTTGTTATTTTGTGTAAGTTTTGAAAGTGTTTTGTTTTGTTTAGTGGCCGTCGTATTTGTAATAAAGATGGCTTATTTCCCTGACTCCGCATTTTGGTCTGAAGATCCTTCTCTCCTCACCTCATCTGAGGATGAGGAAAGCGACAGCCTTAACAGAATCACCCACCACGCTAAGACCAAGCGGCAAAGGGAAACTAAACGGAGTAAGGGACAGGAGAGAAAGGAGCAATGGACATGGGACGATGTTTTGGATGGTAAGGGTGTCTACACATGGGAGGAGATCCTAGCTGGTAGAGATCGCCTCCCATGGGAACAGCTGGAGGCACTGAGGAGAGCGGAGGCTACCGGAGAGAGGAACCGGAGCTATGAGGGAACGCGTCTGGCACGGAAGCCAAAAAAGCCCGTAAGTAATTCCCAAAAATTTCTTGGGGGGGGGATAGGAGATAGTGGGCCAAGGGCAGGTAGGAGACCTGCGCCCACTTCCCGGGCTTACCGTGGAGAGCGGGAGTACGGGCAGGCGCCGTGTTACGCAGTAGAGCGCACGGTGTCTCCTGTACGAGTGCATAGCCCAGTGCGGGTTATTCCACCTCCCCGCACTGGTAGGGCTAGATTGGGTATTGAGCCAGGTGTCATGAGGCCGGCTCAACGCGTCTGGTCTCCAGTGCGTCTCCTCGGGCCGGCATACATGGCACCTGCCTTACGCATGGTTTCCCCGGTTCGCCTACATAGGCCGGTGCGGGTTATTCCACCTCCCCGCACTGGTCGGGCAACCGGGAGCATTCAACCAGGTAAGGTTGGGCAGGTTCAATGCTCAAGAGTGCCAGTACGCCTCCACGGTCCGGTATTTCCGGCACTACCTCCCCGCCCCAGCTTAGTACCTACAGTGTCTACACTATGCACTAGGCTACCAGTGCGTATCCTGAGCCCTGTTCCTCCTCCACGCACTCTCCCTGTAGTGCGTGTATCTAGCCCGGTGCCTCCAGTTCCGGCACCACGCACTAAGCTACCAGTGCGTCTCCAGAGCCCTAAACACACTGTATCTTCTCCCCCTACTAATCCTGATGTGCTTGTCCTCAGCCCGGTGTCACCAGTGCCGGTACCACGCATCAGGGATAGAGTAGGCTTTGAGAATACAGTGTGCCCTGTTCCTGCTCCCCGCACTAGTAGGAAGGTGCTTATCCTTAGCCCGGTGCCTCCAGTTCCGGCACCACGCACCAGGTCTACAGTGCGCCGTATCCGGCCAGAGCCATCCGTCTCCCCAGCGCCATCTGAGCCATCCGTCTCCCCAGCGCCATCTGAGCCATCCGTCTCCCCAGCGCCATCTGAGCCATCCGTCTCCCCAGCGCCATCTGAGCCATCCGTCTCCCCAGCGCCATCTGAGTCATCCGTCTGCCAGGAGCCTGCAAAGCCGCCCGTCTGCCATGAGCCTGCAAAGCCGCCCGTCTGCCATGAGCCTACAGAGCCATCCGCCAGACAGGAGCCGCTAGAGCCGTCAGCCAGACAGGAGCCGCTAGAGCCGCCCGCCAGACAGGATCTGCCAGAGCCGCCAACCAGACAGGATCTGCCAGAGCCGCCAACCAGACAGGATCTGCCAGAGCCGCCAACCAGACAGGATCTGCCAGAGCCGCCAACCAGACAGGATCTGCCAGAGCCGCCAACCAGACAGGATCTGCCAGAGCCGCCAGCGAGCCATGAGCAGCCAGAGCCGTCAGAGAGCCATGAGCAGCCAGAGCTGTCAGAGAGCCATGAGCAGCCAGAGCCGTCAGAGAGCCATGAGCAGCCAGAGCCGTCAGAGAGCCATGAGCGTCGAGAGCCGTCAGCCTGCCATGAGCGTCGAGAGCCGTCAGCCTGCCATGAGCGTCGAGAGCCGTCAGCCTGCCATGAGCGTCGAGAGCCGTCAGCCTGCCATGAGCGTCGAGAGCCGTCAGTCTGCCATGAGAGTAGAGAGCCGTCAGTCTGCCATGAGCGTCGAGAGCCGTCAACCTGCATGGACCTGCCAGAGCCGTCCAGCCAGGACCTGCCAGAGCCGTCCAAACAGGACCTGCCAGAGTCCTTCAGCCGGGATCTGCCCCTTGTTCCGGTGTTGCCCCTTGTCCCGGTGCTGCCCCTTGTCCCGGTGCTGCCCCTTGTCCCGGTGCTGCCCCTTGTCCCGGTGCTGCCCCTTGTCCCGGTGCTGCCCCTTGTCCCGGTTTTGCCCCTTGTCCCGGTGCTGCCCCTTGTCCCGGTGCTGCCCCTTGTCCCGGTGCTACCCCTTGTCCCGGTGCTGCCCCTTGTCCCGGTGCTGCCCCTTGTCCCGGTGCTGCCCCTTATTCCGGTGCTGGTCCTTATCCTGGTGCTGCCCCTTGTCCCGGTGCTGCCCCTTGTCCCGGTGCTACCCCTTGTCCCGGTGCTGCCCCTTGTCCCGGTGCTGGCTGTTTATTTAGGGGAAAGTAGTTTTAGGGTGGTCAGTGGAAGGGGTAGACAGAAGAGGGGAGTGACTATGGTGGTGTGGGGACAGCGTCCTGAGCCGGAACCACCACCGTGGTCAACTGCCCACCCGGACCCTCCCCTGGACTTTGTGCTGGTGCGCCCGGCGTTCGCACCTTGAGGGGGGGGTACTGTAACAGTCCTGACCTGTTTTATGTTGTTTTTATGTGTTTATGGTCAGGGCGGTAGTTTTGGGTGGGCAGTCTATGTTATCTGTTTCTATGTTGGTTTTGGTTTGCCTGGTATGGCTCTTGATTAGAGGCAGGTGGTTTGCGTTTTCCTCTAATCAAGAGTCATATTTAGGTAGGGCATTCTCACTGTTTGTTGGTGGGTGATTGTCTCCTGTGATGTCTTCGTTGTGTTCGATGTTATTCACTCTCGGGGCTGTTTGGCTGTTCGTACGTTTCGATGTAACGTTCCTGTTCGTGAGTTTACGTTTGTCGATGTAAGTTTATGTTCAGGTTCCGTTCGTTACGTTTTGTTATTTTGTGTAAGTTTTGAAAGTGTTTTGTTTTGTTTAGTGGCCGTCGTATTTGTAATAAAGATGGCTTATTTCCCTGACTCCGCATTTTGGTCTGAAGATCCTTCTCTCCTCACCTCATCTGAGGATGAGGAAAGCGACAGCCCTAACAACAATACAATAATTTCCTCTGTTAGTCACAAATGTAATGTTTTTAATCATCCCACTATTTGTTCTTGATTCTAGTGATGGGGGAATAAGTTACATGTTCATGTTCTCATTAGATAATAGCCCTGAGGTCCCTCAATATTAACATTATGAATCATAGTGATCTCAGCTTGGCTCTGTTCAGCGGGTGGGTCACCTGTATTAATAAATGTGCATACTTTAGCTTAAGGGGGCGGACAACCTCCGGATTCTTATAAAAAAGAGTGTTGGGGCTCCTGCGTTGTCCTCTCCTCTTGACAGCATGGCAGATAAGAACTAGCGGCTTGACGGAAAAGACCCTTAAAAGCTGTTGACAAGGAGCACCGTTGTTTTGGCTGCATGCTCGGCTCCCGCTTGCTCACCGCTGTCCCTCAAAGTCACATCAAGAGATGAAATCTATATCTTAGCCAGGTCCACTGTCGCAAACACACCCACACAGGCAGAAAGGCAGGCAGGCATGCACACATGCATGCACACATGCACGCACACACATACTAAACATACAAGCTACACACAAGCCACACAAGCAACATCCCACATTCTCGGGCCCACAATTAATATTAAGCTCCCTGAGCAGTGACAGTCGTGCCTGGGTGTTTCGAGTGGAAATCAATTTACTCCTTGATGCTGCATAAACTCTGGCATGCAAGTGGAGGTTTGTTGACTTCCGACAGACCGGAGCAGTGTGGAGCGGGGAGAGGAGAGTTGAGTAGAGGAAAAAGAGGAGAGCGGAGAAGACCATAACACCTGAGTGTTATGGGGCCCCTCTGACAACGAACGCCTCTCTGCATTATTCATGACATGCGTCCTGCCTGTCCTCCCCGGCTGCACCGCAACACTCCGCACCATACCACTCACTCAGAAGAGAGCGATAGAGGGGGTGGAGGGGGGCTGAGAGAGGGGGAATGTGGGAGAGAGAGAGAGAGGAGGGAGGAGAGAGAGGAAAAGGGAAGGAGAGAGACAGAGAGACAGAGGGTGCTGGCTGTAGCACTCCTATCCCCAAACACAGTCATGAAGAAGTAGTTGGCGTAACACTACAGTAGGTAAGGAACTATGGCTCTCTCACTTCAAATTGTCCAAGGGATGTCCAGGGTGTTAAGACCTTTCATCTGTTTTGTCCCACATTTGTTGAACATTTTGCTTACCCATTAAAGCATTGGAATAACGTTTGGAGTATATCATTCAAACCAAATGGAAACCTGATGAAAAACTCTCCCTTTTCGTTCTGTGGACGTTTTTTGTTAGCTGTGTTACTCTCACGTTGAGCTCTTTTGGCAGAGGTATGCAACCCTCACAAAATCTGTGGAATTTGAGTTTCCTACCCAGAGTTCCTACCCAGTGCCGTCGCTACAGCAAAGCTCAGATGCTCTATCTCCGAGGATGTGAGTTTTTGTAACAGAGGGAGAGATGAAGGATGAAGAAGTGATTATATTTTCAACTATTCAGATAGTTTATGAAATGGAAGAGCTACGGGGGTAACGAGTCCATATTATTACAGTAAAATCAGGAAAGAGTGAATCAGCGTCTTTAATGTGAGTCAGTGGTTGAATCTGATGATGAAGACACTTTCCCCTATGGAGCAAAGGGTGAAATACTGCAGAGTGGCAAAATATATATCACTTGTTGTCAAATAGGCTATTATCTTCTTCAAAGTGTCTACGGTACTTACATTTAGCAGCAATATCATCTCCTATGGTTCTACAGGAAAGAGATGCATATTCACGCCACGTTCAGGTCTCACTTACTTTAAACTTCTCACTATCTTGACAGAATTCTAATAGAGGAAGTAGAAAGTGTTGGGTAGAGGCGAGAAGGCGTTTTAAAGCATTCAGATACAGGAGGATTGCTCAAGTCTTGATCTCCATTTGGGAATGCTCCTCAGAACTCCTCAGGATCAAAGATGTTGGAAAACAAAGAGGCTCGGTTTCTCCTCATGATCACATGGAGGGATAGAAAGAGATAGAGAGCTCCTGTCTCTTATCAGACAAGGCACTCATCTTCACAGTGATTCACCACGCTTATTTATTGACCAGGGGAAGCAAAAGGTCAAAGTCAAACTTGTTGGAATCAAAGCCGCTCTGTGAACTCCTCTCTTGTCTCCAAAGCTCACTTCATTGTTGTTTAATATATCCTTTAGTCTGACATGACTCAGTAACACACAGGAACAGATAGGGGTTTTGTGAACACTGTTCCACTATTCAGTGACCGTCATTTGGGTATTTATACCTGTACTGCAGTTAGCCAATATATGCCAATATCGTCAAAGTTCTGTTGATCTATTTTTTTTTGTATTCAATTATCCTTTATTTAACTAGGCAGGTCAGTGAAGAACAAATTCTTATTTATAATGACGGCCTACCCCGGCCAAACGCAGACGACGCTGGGATAATTGTGCGCCGCCCTATGGAACTCCCAATCACGGCCGGATGTGATTCAGCCTGGATTCAAACCAGGGACTGTAGTGACGCCTCTTGTGCTGAGATGCAGTGCCTTAGACCGCTGCGCCACTCGGGTGCCAAGATCAAGATCAACATCAAAATGTTTGCATCCAAAGAAGTATGGATGGGATGAATTAATTATATGTGTGCATTTGCATAAAAATTCAGCGATGTAACTAGGGTTTGAGTTCGGGAAGCATAGAAATGTAGTAATAGAGCTAAAACTTTTTTTGAAACGTCCCCCCCAACCCATGAAAAATAAAGCAGGGTTGCAGTTCTTGACACATACTGGTGTGCCTGGCACCTACTACCATACCCTGTTCAAAGGCACTTAAATATTTTGTCTTGCCTATTCACCCTCTGAATGGCACACAAAAAAATCATTTTTTAACCCTTTGCGTACAATCAAATATTTCTGATCATTGTTGAGTGGTCCTTGCAGCATACCATCGCAAATATGTAATTGGAACCGTATGATTCAACAAATCCATCTAAACAGTATTGTTGTCTGAAAACCATCTAAACAATGTTTTGTACTGATGGGAAATAAAGGTCTTGACAACTTAATTCATACATTTCACCTTTTATTGTAAAAGATCAACGCAAACGTCATCATCCTAGCATCACACGGAACACATCCACAGCCAAACTCATTCCATATACCAGTTTAAATCACAGGTTGCGCTGACAAAAAACAAAACATAAGTTAGCGACCTAACAGCTAGACTTGTTTACAATTCACCACATCTCTGGTGAGCACAAGGGAGAAATGTAATATTTTTTAGAAAAGAGCTACTTGTCAGCCAAGCTTAAAGCAGCTAAATTGTGTTGTGTGACAAAACTGCACATTTTAGAGTGGCCTTTTGTTGTCTCCAGCACAAGGTGCACCTGTGTAATGATCATGCTGTTCAATTAGCTTCTTGATATGCCACACCTGTCAGGTGGATGGATTATCTTGGCAAAGGAGGAATGCTCACGAACAGGAATGTAAACACATTTGTGCATGTAATTTGAGAGAAATAAGCTTGTTGTGCGTATGGAACATTTCTGGGATATTTAATTTCAGCACATAAAACATGGGACAAGCACTTTACGTGTTGAGTGTATATTTTTGTTCAGTGTAAAAAATTAGTACGAGGCACAAACCTCGGTGTCCTCATATGTAGTTACAGCCATGTACACATGGAATATTTATGTCTTTGTTTTATCAGCAACAGATGGAATCAACTCAACTCATACCCAAATAAATATTGACCATATCCTATTCCTTCTCTCTTTCTCTACAGGATGGTATGGGCAATTTAAGAATAACGGAGAAGGGTCTGAAATTGGAGGGGGACTCTGAGTTTCTCCAACCTCTGTATGCCAAAGAAATTCAGTCCAGACCAGTAAGTACTGCCACTGCACTTCCACCACCATAGAATTACGAAGGAAAGTAGTATCAGAGAGAGGTGATGTCATAGGCGATGGAGCGATAGATGCTCACTCACACTCTGCCTGGCAGTAATAATACCACAGAGCATGCATTGGATGAATAGATTGATAATGTGCGGGGCTTTATCTGATCTGTCTCGCACCAGCAAAGAGAGAGAGAGCAGGCCGGCCACAGTGGAGGTGAGCGGAATAGTAATTATTGATAGGGGTGAAAAATGAGAGAAGATAAATTGTCCAGTCCAGGGGAGATACAGAGAAAACACCCGAAGCAAGGACTCTCTCTCTCTCTCTCTCTCTCTCTCTCTCTCTCTCTCTCTCTCTCCTCTCGTCTGCTCTCGTCTCGGCTCTCTTCTCCTCTCTCTCTCCTCTCTCTCTCTCTCTCTCTCCTCTCTCTCTCTCTCCTCTCTCTCTCTCTCTCTCTCTCTCTCTCTCTCTCTCTCTCCTCTCTCCTCTCTCTCTCTCTCTCTCTCTCTCTCTCTCGTCTCTCTCTCTCTCCTCTCTCTCTCTCTCTCTCTCTCTCTCTCTCTCTCTCTCTCTCTCTCTCTCCCTCTCTCTCTCTCTCTCTCTCTCTCTCTCTCTCTCTCTCTCTCTCTCTCTCTCTCTCTCTCCCTCTCCCTCTCTCCCCTCTCTCTCTCTCTCTCTCTCTCTCGTCTGAGTAGGTGATATTAATGAGACCTTACAGAGAGACTGTTAATTCCTTGTATACTGTATTAACAGGGATGAGAGGGGGCATGGGGATCAAGGTTACTGCAGTCCAATAGACACATACAGTGTGTATGCATGATACTGTAGTAGGACAAATAGTCTTGAAGGCCAGAAATGCACTTTCAATTAATTCATGAGGGGCCTAATATACTATATGAACAATATTCCCATGGAACCTATTCATTTGAATCTCATGTGCTGAACCACATTGTTAAAGTGATATGTCAATTCAGGAATATCAATATTTTGCTTATTTACTGTGTTGCTTAGGAACCTTGATAAGCATGGAGGGACATCATATTATCTCAAATATACATGAGATGCATTATCTTGCCGACTTTAAGCACAACACAAAGGCTGGCTGCTATCTTTAATTAAGAAGTTGACTGAAGCATGAAAAATTACTCTGGCAAGTAAGACAGATCCAGGCTTCAGACGTGATATGCATTCCAGATTGGCTGTTGAAAATGGAAATGATCTATAAAACATACAGTCCTAGTTACACACTCATGCTGAGCACCAGGGTCACTAATGGGGGTTTGTGTATTGTCGATTGCATTGTTTGTTTACGTGCTTTGTCTCCATAGGGCAGCCCACTGTTCCTGCAATCCTCCAAAAATGTGTCCGTCAATATCCTAAATGGAAAGAATCAGCTGGTCACACAACTTATTGCAGGTAATATCATACAACACAACAGGAGACAGTCACACATCCATGGAGGGTGTGTCCTAATATGGACACCGTACACAGCAATGCAAATCCATGTACTTGAACTAGAGTTCTATTCAGCAGACACAAAAATAACAGATATTTCAATCCATGTACACCTACAGCCAAACACTTCTCCCATGTTAACTGCAGTGACATTTGCCTTCTGGCTGTTGATTATCTGGCGAAGATAATGGATGAGTGAGTAAGAGGAATACAGTATGCTAGAGACTCCACTCTAGACACAGCAAAGCAGAAGCAATTGTCTGTGTGACGGTGTCAGTCGCCCTCTGCTCAGATCGCTTGTTCCTCGCCACTACATGAAACCATTTCAGGATCATCAGAGTCAATTAGTTGTTTTACTCTGCTGTTTGTTGTACTATAAATAACAGTTTGTTTTGGTGTAGGGGCTGTGTTTTTTGGTGTGCTTTGGTTTGTCTTAGTTATATTTGCCTGTAGTTATAGTTCAGTAATTGTCTCTTTGCATAAATCATATCAGGTATGAAGGTAAGACCCAGATGCAGACAACGTGGAATTAACAATGGTTTAATAATCCAACAGGGGCAGGCAATAGACAGGTCAAAGCAGGCAGGGGTCAGTAAACCAGAGGTGGGGCAACGGTACCGGACGGCAGGCAGGCTTAGGTTCAGGGTAGGCAGAGGTCAATAATCCGGAAGAGGGGCAAATGGAAAAGGTTGGCAGGCAGGCTCAGGGTCAGGGGCAGGAAGAGTGGTCAGGTAGGCGGGCTAAGAGTCAGGATAGGAAAGGGTCAAAACCAGGAGGGCAAGAAAAAGAGAGTCTGGGAAAAGCAGGAGCTGAGAACAAAAACGCTGGTTGACTTGACAAACAAGACGAACTGGCCACAGACAAACAGAGAACACGGGTATAAATACACAGGGGATAATGGGGAAGATGGGCGTCACCTGGAGGGAGTGGAGACAATCACAAAGACCGGTGAAACAGATAAGGGTGTGACAGTACCCCCCCTTCTAGGGGTGCCACCTGGCGTCCTACCTGGGCAGATACCTGGTTGACCGGGGCGATGAGGGCTGGGTCCAGGATGTCTCTAGCGGTACCCAGCACCTCTCCTGTGGGCCATAACTCTCCCAGTCCACCAGTTACTGGAAACCCCTGCTCCGTGGTCGAACACTCAGGAGACATCTCACCGTGTACGCCGGATGGCCATCAATACGGGGAGGAGGTGTGGGCCTGGAAACAGAAGACAAAGGACTGTAGGTGAATATGGAGGTTACGGGTAACAAAAGACGGACAGCAGTGGGGCTAATGACTCTAGAGATGGGGCTGATGAATCGGGGGGAAATATACGGGACTCCACCCCGAGGGGCAGGTCCCGGGTGGAGAGCCATACCCTCTGCCCGAGCCGATAGCGTGGAGCAGGGGTCCGGTGGCGATCCACTTGTCGCCTATACCTGGAAGTGGTCTTCAACAGAGCGGCCCGGGCTCTCTTCCAGGTACGGCAACAACGGCGGATGAACATCTGGGCAGAGGGATTGCTGACATCCTCCTCTTGCTCAGGGGTGGGCGGAGGCTGATATCCCAAGGAAGGGCGAGAGACCCGTGGTGGAGCAAGGAAGGGTGTTGCGGGCATACTCAACCCATACCAGTTGCTGACTCCAGGTGGTGGGATTGGCGGAGATTAGCAGGAATTGAATGGTCTCGCTGTGATTCCATGACACACGTAGGTTGATGGGAGTGGTGTTATAGGTGACCCGAACTACAGAGCGCCCATCCAGCGTTCTAACATCCATGGGAATGGAGAGGGGCTGTGTGGGGATGTTCAGCTCGGCGTCCAAAAACTCTCATCGGCCCCAGATTCAATGAGGACCCGGAGAGATGTGGACTGGTTTCCCCACAGCAGGGTGACATGAAAAGGGGTGCGAGTAAGCGAGCAGAACATTTCTCCATATGGCCCACCAGAGTACTCCTACCGGGGAGCCTGGTCTTGACCAAAAGTTCTGCAATACAGACAGCTCCTTGTGTCAACAGTGAAGAGGCGACTCCGGGATGCTGGCCTTGTAGGCAGAGTTTCTCTATCCAGTGTCTGTGTTCTTTTGCCTAGCTTAATCTTTTACTTTTATTGGCCATTCTGAGATATGGCTTTTTCTTTGCAACTCTGCCTAGAAGTCCAGCATCCCGTAATCGCCTCTTCACTGTTGACGTTGAGACTGGTGTTTTGCGGGTACTATTTAATGAAGCTGCCAGTTGAGGACTTGTGAGATATCTATTTCTCAAACTAGACACTCAAATGTATTTGTTCTCTTGCTCAGTTGTGCACCGGGGCCTCCCACTCCTCTTTCTATTATGGTTAGAGCCAGTTTGCTCTGTTCTGTGAAGGGAGTAGTACACAGCTGTGTACGAGATCTTCAGTTTCTTGGAGATTTCTCGCATGAAATAGCCTTAATTTCTCAGAACAAGAATAGACTGACGAGTTTCCGAGAAAGGTCTTTGTTTCTGGCCATTTTGAGGCCTGTAATCAAACCCACAAATGCTGATGCTCCAGATACTCAACAAGTCTACAGAAGGCCAGTTTTATTGCTTCTTTAACTAGCACAACAGTTTTCAGCTGTGCTAACATAATTTCAAAAGGGTTTTCTAATGTTCAATTAGCCTTTTAAAATTATAAACTTGGATTAGCGAACATAACGTGCCATTGGAACACAGGAGTGATGGTTGCTGATAATGGACCTCTGTACGCCTGTGATATTCCATTAAAAATCATCCATTTCCAGCTACGATAGTCATTCACAACATTAACAATGTTTACACTGTATTTCTGATCAATTTGATGTTATTTTAATGGACAAAAAATGGGCTTTTCTTTCAAAAACAAGGACATTTCTAAGTGATCCCAAACTTCTGAACGGTAGTGTATAAAAATATTTTTACAATATTGACAAAAAGATAGATCTTAAGCCATCAGTGACGGAGTTGACAAGCCAATGATGGCATAGACAACAAATATTCAAAACAGACAAATATTTGTAAAATATTGAAAATTATTCACTTGAAAACCGCCAATGAAAATATAAACATTCTATTAGATCTTTCAGCACTCTGATGTAGTGCTGAAAGATTGGATCGGACAGAGTTTACAGAGTTGACAAAAATAGCATTTTTGGTCTTCATTCAAGTGATATACAAAGTAACAATTTTGTTTTTCCTCAATTGCTTTATGACTCTAAAACCTAATAAAAATGTAAATATTCGAACCAAAGTTCATATCTTATCTTAATCTATCATGCAGATGGCTTTGACAGTTTATGGTTGTGACAATGGTGATTTTAAAATTGTTTCTTTAAATCTATCAAAAGTAAAGAACTTTACAGACCATGACTTGCCTCATTGCACAATGTAATTTTATTTTTTTATTTTATTTTACCAGGTAAGTTGACTGAGAACACGTTCTCATTTGCAGCAACGACCTGGGGAATAGTTACAGGGGAGAGGAGGGGGATGAATGAGCCAATTGTAAATTGTAAACTGGGGATTATTAGGTGACCATGATGGTTTGAGGGCCAGATTGGGAATTTAGCCAGGACACCGGGGTTAACACCCCTACTCTTACGATAAGTGCCATGGGATCTTTAATGACCTCAGAGAGTCAGGACACCCGTTTAACGTCCCAACCCGAAAGACGGCACCCTACACAGGGCAGTGTCCCCAATCACTGCCCTGGGGCATTGGGAACTAGTTTTAGACCAGAGGAAAGAGTGCCTCCTACTGGCCCTCCAACACCACTTCCAGCAGCATCTGGTCTCCCATCCAGGGCCTGACCAGGACCAACCCTGCTTAGCTTCAGAAGCAAGCCAGTAGTGGTATGCAGGGTGGTATGCTGCTGGCAAATGAGGACATGAAGAAGGGGTCAAAGTGGTGTAGCTGACCAAGCTCTTTCATGATTCATTTAGGATTTTAGACAAATCTGACTGAGTTGACCAAGTCTCCTGACATATTTTTTAGGAAGCAGTTTTGAGAGGAATATTTTTTTAAGTTAAAGAGGGCTGTTGCAAGAAACGACATGAGATCCTTTTTCAGTTAATATTCATTATTGCCTTTTTTAAACTTTTTGGGAGAGTTTGAAATTTGGATCATTGTTCCAGACAAGGGCATTTCCGGGCATAGAGCCCACATGGAAATTAATAATTTTGAAAATAATTAGAAAATTCCAAAAGAAAATATTTTCCCTTATAAAATTTACCTAAACGTCACTTTTAAGCAAACATTTTTTTTATCCAATTAGAAAAATAAAGTTTACATGTCGGATTAGGATTGTTCTGACTTGCAAAAATCTCTGAAATACAAGAAGTCTATCTTTGTTTATCATACAGGAGCCACCTGTTGAACTTCACTGACTTTTCCTAACAACTTTTGCCCTGTCCAGGATCCAGTGGAGTGCGTGCACAAGGGAAGATGTTGGAGGTGAAATCCAGCACCGGGAAGCTACTGTTCTCTGCTGATGACCAGGAGGTGGTGGTGGGAGCAGAGAGGCTACGGGTGACGGGTGAGTTAATGGACCACTACATCATACTCAACAGTCTACTAGCAGTTTATTGAACAACAGTTTTAAACTTGACTGGACTCACACTGTTCAAGTGTTTAGAGGCTGAATTGAGAGATCTAAAATGTGGTGTACTTTTGGATGAATGATTAATATCACTATAATCACGTTACAATTAATTGACATTTAGCAAAAACAAGCTGGCATTTTAGGGCTAGCTAACAATTTAATACATTTCACAGAATAACTTGCATTTGAAGACCAGCCCAACATAAATTATGGTAAATTAGACTATAAGACGTAAAAGAGAGTCAGAGTTCTATAGGGGAGGACATGTGAGTCTGTATTATTTAGATGAGAAGAAATCATCCAACCATGTTAAACAAGAACAGATTCAGTCCCTTTTTGTTGTTGTATAACATTGTCATTTGAGTTAGAAGGAAAAAAGGATGTGGACAGCCACTCATAAAGTATGGACTACCATTCGCTGTCCATGGTGCTGAAATTGCGACGTTGAATCAATGAAAGGCTTTCTGTGGTGCCAGGGCATTTAGCCTATAGCTTTGCTTTGGATAATAGATACATGTTTATTGGTAGGCCTATTTGGTCATCATTTTAACATGTTAAATCTAACATTTCATGAAGCTATTACATGGTGTCGCAATACTGCCATTTATTTAGACAGCTGGCTGGTGGCAATAATATAATTACTTGTTCAGTAATTAAAGTTGGAAATTCAAACATTACAGATTGTAAAATTCATTTTCGATGCAACAGCATAATAATAATCTACCAATAGATTTTTGAGAATTTACAACTGTCCTGTATAGCCTACTTGAACCTGTGTGACATGAGCGGTCCTTGCGCTTTCACCCAGCTTGGATAGAAAGTTGTTGTGCGTTAATCCAGTC
This sequence comes from Salvelinus fontinalis, assembly GCF_029448725.1. NCBI lineage: Eukaryota > Metazoa > Chordata > Actinopteri > Salmoniformes > Salmonidae > Salvelinus > Salvelinus fontinalis. The sequence continues at coordinate 27,346,765 of NC_074677.1, forward strand.
TATTAATACCAGATAATACAGTCAGACCACCCACAAAACACTAGCTTTCTAGGTATTGTTTCATTATGCATTGTAGTTTACTATCTATAGCTGTATTGAGAATTTAGGTGCTATTTAGCTTCTATTTATAAACTTTTTAATGAAATTTACACATCAAATAGCTTAACAATGAGGGAAAAAGTAGTCAACTTCAGGACAAATTCAGTCACTATTTATTGTTGAAATGTTTTCACCGCGGCCTGTAGGTCCAGGTTGCGGGCCCGACTGTTTTCTATACTGAGTATTGCCAACCCAGAGAGTCTTTCCTGAGACATTGTGCATTTTATGTCCATTGTGGTGCACACAATTTAAACGTAGTCTTGAATGATCCATGCCAAAACATAGCAGAGATAAGAGAATGTTGATATTGCAACCACACAACTCAAACGCCGGTTCACCAGTATGAATGAAATCACAAACTGTTTTTTTTTGTTTAAGCCCTCAAGAACGGTTGTCCGCTAAAGTTGATCATCTGTTTGCATCTGACAATTTATTGGCTGTCCAATATCCAGACGACCTGTCCCCAGAGCTTCCTATACAGTTACTTTTTCCGTAATGTGTTGAGGACGGCAATTAAGGAGAATGAGAGGCTCAATTGAAGATGATGCTGAACTGGTGTACTTGAAAAACTGCTGTACACACCTTTCTGCCCAGTTTCCTTGATGTTGCTATGGCAATCAAGCTGTTTTTACTGTAACTGTCGCTTCTGCAGAGAGAGCTATTTTCTAAAACTCGTAAAGAACTACCTAAGAAGAAAAAGGCCTCTGTTGTACTGAAAGTGTTTTGTGCGTACGTGTGGGCGGGCATGCAGGCATACTGTACGCGTGTGAATGTGAGTGCATGTATGTGCACGCGTGTGTGTGTGTGTGCACATGCATGTGTCCTGTGTCTGTGTACTTGCTTGTGTGTGTGCATGTACATGTCTGTGCGTTCACTCCAAACCGTGCCAAACAACATGTATCAATAAATATAGCCAATAATCTCAGGCCTGGGCAAACTGCTACTAGCTTCTCCCTCTGTCATTCCATCCATCAGGCAGGATGAAGTGAGGCCAGATTCCTATAAAACTGACACATGCCATTACCAAATGAATACTTCTGTCCAAACCAATAAAATACATAATTATGCTGAGAATATAACTTTAATTGGCCCAACTGAGGTCATTGGAAATCTATGATAGAGCTTTCACTGCCTTCATTAGGCCTTTATTGCACTATCTACAGTGAACAGTGATCCAGGAACCCTCAGCTTCCAATGGGTAATAGGGGAGGTGTTTGGAATCGTGCTAACTTAGCAATTTGTCACTAGCTTTTTACAGATCTGGATTTCCCTCATATCACAGCTAATCAACCCCCTGAAATTATTGGATTATTTTTTACACAAGAGCGACAGGTGCTGCATCCAGTGAACAAAACTAGCAACTTTGGGATAAGAATATACTGTAGCTTTTGATTGCAGGCAAAAGGAAAAATGTTAATGTCGTCAAAGCGATCTGCGACTTAAATGTGGCTGTAAATTGGCTTTTAGAGGCAAATATTACATTTGATTGTTTTATACACGTATCACTATATTAAATATGATTGTTTTTTACATGTCTCTCTTTTTAACACAAGGCTCAATCAGTGCTGCCAGGTAAAACTTGATTACAGTGTTCTGTAACCTCTTCAAGATGGTCTCAAAGATGAGCGATGCTATACGAAGCCAGAGTTGTGTAACTGTGTCTGAAAGCAATGAAGTGGAAATATAAAGCTTGACACTTGAGGAAAACACAAGTGAAATATTTCTGACAAGAGCATTGTAGGAAGTGAGTTTGATTGTGATCCTCGAGATGCCTCCCTCAGAATGGATTATTGTCCAATGAGAGACCCTCGAGAGACTGCATGGCTGTATTATGATATTAACACTTGATTTGGCTGTTTAATAAATCAAATTGTATTTGTCACATGCTTACTTAAAAGCTCTTAACCAACAATGTGGTTTTATGAAAAATAAGTGTTAAGAAAGTATTTCCTAAAATAAACTGAAGTAAAAAATATATAATAAAAAATAAAAGTAAAAAGAAGAAATAGAAAAATAACAAATAATTGAAGATCAACAATAAAATAACAGTAGCACGGTTCTATACAGGGGTTCCCGGTACAGAGTCAGTGTGCAGGTTGGTCGAGGTAATTGAGATAATATGTACATGTAGGTAGAGGTAAAGTGACTGTACATAGATTAGCAGCAGCATAAAAAGAGTAGCAGCAGCATAAAAATGGTGTTGGGGTGGGGGGGTCAATGCAAATAGTCCGGGTAGCCCTTTGATTAGCTGTTCAGGAGTCTTATGGCTTGGGGGTAGAAGCTGTTAAGAAGCCTTTTGGACTTAGACTTGGCACTCCGTTACCGCTTGCCATGCGGTAGCAGAAAGAACAGTCTATGACTAGGTTGGCTGAAGTCTTTGCCAATTTTTAGGGCCTTCCTCTGCCTGGTATAGATGTCCTGGATGGAGGTAGCTTGGCCCCAGTGATGTACTGGGCCGTAAGCACTACCCTCTGTAGTGCCTTGCGGTCTGAGGCCGAGCAGTTGCCATACCAGGCGGTGATGCAACCAGTCAGGATGCTCTCGATGGTGCAGCTAAGGGACTTTTTGTGGATCTGAGGACCCATGCCAAATCTTTTCAGTCTCCTGAGGGGGAATAGTCATTGTCGTGCCCTCTTCACAACTGTCTTGGTGTGTTTGGACCATGATAGTTCGTTGGTGATGTGGACACCAAGGAACTTGAATCTCTCAACCTGCTCCACTATAGCCCCGTCAATGAGATTGGGGCGTGATCGGCCCTCCATTTCCTGTAGTCCACGATCATCTCCTTTGTCTTGATCACATTGAGGGAGAGGTTGTCTCTGACCTCCTCCCTATAGGCTGTCTTATCGTTGTCGGTAATCAGGCCTACCACTGTTGTGTCATCAGCAAACTTGAGCATGTTGAGTCATGCTTGGCCATGAAGTCATGGGTGAACAGGGAGTACAGGAGGGGACTGAGCATGCACCCCTGAGGGGCCGCCGTGTTGAGCATAAGTGTGGCAGATGTGTTGTTACCAATCCTGCTGTAATGCAATTCAAAGTTTACCTGTCTATTGTTGTTGTTACTCAACTGCTTCAAGTTCCACACTAGGTGGATAGTTTATGTTGAGCAAGACGCCACTGTGGGGCAGAATAATGTCATGAATTGTTAGCTTGTCAGTTACAGCAAATGTTTTCACCTGTGTGAGTACAATTAGGGTAATACTGAATAGTCACACAAACCATAAGTACAATAGCAGTTGTATACTGTAGACAAGACCACACACTGTGCACTCTGGAGACCTTTAATCAAGATTTAGAGAACTGTGGCCAAATGGCATTGTGTGTTGTGTATACAGTCTCGTGAGCCAGCCCTGTACAGTACCGGAGCACAACCAGCAGTCTACAGCGATCCTCATTGTCTTCCCTAGGAAACCAAACCTAATCAATTACACAAGAAAAACCATGAGAGAAAGGAATGAATTAGCCGGGAATGAGAGGACACAATGGAGCACTCCTCTATGGTAATTAAAATATGCTTGGAACAGGGAATTCCGGAATTGTCAATGGAGCATGCTCAATCGAGTATCCTCATATTCCCTCCATCCCTCTCCACCCCCTCTCTCTACTCATCATCACAACCGTAATTAGCAGTAATCCACAGAATAATGACATTACCTGCTGCTGTTTTTTTTAAATATAATTATAATTAAAGGCTCATTTATTTGCCTCAATTATATCCCATTGGACTGCAGTGGAGCTGATTCAAATTGAATTACACACTTAATAATCACAACAGCACTCTGATGATCAGGAGGAGCCCTGAAACAGATAGTATTAATAGATAGCCTGGTTTGGAGAAATGCTCATCAAGTTATTAGCACGGCACAGATGCTAACGTGGCAAACCTAATTTTAGATGCTACAATGGGAATGTCAATATGGATTGAGAGAAGCAACGTGCAGAAAGTAGTCCCATCCGTCAGTGATGTGTCTGTCTCTCAGTAACCACATCACCCAGTGAATGGTCGTTACACCAGTCCAGATGTTTGATCTGACAGATGGGGAGACAATGCCAACTCCATAATATTTTTACAATCCCTAGTCTGTAATATGACACCTGTGAGAGAAAATGGGAAATGAGTCTGTTAAGCGCAATGTTTATTCATATCAGGTTTATGAGGAGAGCATGATACAGATACAGATATGGCCATGTGGCCAAACAACATTGCCTTTATTTACATCTCAGTCTACTGTATCTATCATGGTGGCCTTCAGACTTTCAGCTGTGATGTGTATTACAGTGTGTGGCTGCTGGAGAGCCACTTGACCTGACCTCAGTTTCCTCCTTCAGCCAGTCTCTAATTACTGTATAGGGCTAGGGTCACATCCACTCCTGGTGGGTGGCTACCTGGCAGTGGTGGTCCAGACTGCTGATGATGGGGGCATGACCCTACAGCACATGGCCAGCGGCCTCATTACAGTGGACTGGTTGACCTTGTTTGTTAGAAGTCAGTGTCAGGACTTGCTCCTGGTGCTGTATGTTGTAATTCCACTGCTACTGTGAACAATGACCAGTAGAGCACATGGGGTACTATGGTCTATAGCCTATGGCACTATGCTTCCTAGGGTTAGTTTAGTTTTCAGATGTCTGCTATAAAAAGAAAGAGTTAAGGAAATGCCCACTGCATTGCCATCAAAATTACAGCTGAGTCATTCCAAATTCATCCATTTCACTTCATTCTCTTCCTCATTTTATTCCCTTCCCTCCCTCTCTCTCCTTGTGTGTGGCTCCAGCTTGCAGTAATAAGATCATAAAGAGCAGCCGGGAGTAACTGTGTGACAAGTGTCATACATGAAATGAATATAGGGCGCAAGAGGGAGACTACATTTCACCGTCTGATCAGGTAGGAATGGGGAATGTGCTTTGCAGAGTGGCCATTGGATTTCTGTCAGGTGACCATGCTAAGTAGATGATAAAGAATCTATAAAAGCCAGTGAGTTATATCCACCTGCTTTACCTGAGGCTCTTCCTAGGGCTTGGTTTCACAGTCCACATAAATCTAGCCCGCCACTGGTCTGGTCACAAAGCTAGATTAGATTGTAACCATGGAGTCAGTACAGTCCTGGGGTTTTACAGCGCTGCGCACCCGGCAGAGCCATTTGCAAAATCATGGCAACATTGTTTGCCTTTCAAGTCTTGTTTCTGTCACTGACACCCTAAGACCTGCATTACAGACGGATAATGTGTTTCTTTTCATCTTTCGGATATATAATTCCTGTCAAGGCTATGTGAGAGGGAGGATGCTCTAGGTGTATACCTTGTCTCCAATAGCAATATTATCCAACTGCATCCACCACTGATCCATAATAACTAATGGTATCTGTGAACATGAATGGCTTTGGTAACGGTCTAAAATGTAAGCCTGCAGCTGAGTATCTTTAAAGGTCCAATGCAGCCGTTTTTATCTCAATATCAAATTATTTCTGGGTAACAATCCTCCGAAGGTCTAGTCAAGGACACACACACACCAAACCACACACATACATCCACAGCCCACTACACACACACCCGCAAACCCTCTCGACACGTACAAACATACACTCAATAGTGTGATCACACTGTTCCAGAGTGAGCTTGTTTTTCCACACAGCACAGTTATGAGTTCCACAGCTCCATGTATGGCTCCATGTTGCTGGGGTGACAAATGGCCTGGTAGCAGAGGACGATGCTATCGGCACCACACTGTTCTGTCATCCCGTTCCCTCTTCCTATACCAGGCGCCTGCTCTGGGTGTGAGCACTGCAGTTTGTACCTCTAAACCGGACGACCAGATGAAGGTAGAGTACAGTATAAGTACATAGAAAAATGGAAGGAGACATGTATAGTGAAAATACATGTAGATAACCTATGGGCCTACATTTACTTGCAATTGTGCAGTCAAAGTAATCAGCTACAAACTAAATATGTTCCGGTGTATTAGACATACATTTCACACCATTTGCGGTAGTGTACTTAAAATACTTGACTTCTTGCATTTACAAACTATGTCCCACTGTTTAATGTATACTCCTCAGTCCCTGTTGAGCCTTGTTATTGATGCAGTGTACCCTCTTCTCCTCCACACCCCTGCCACTAATGCAACTATCCCACTCCTCTCTGACCTACTGCAAGAGGAGGCTGATGCAAAATGCATTTCATTATAATCTGCAGTCTACTGTACCACTGAGGATCCCTGGGGCACTCTTCAACTGTACATCATGTCCAAGAACCTCCTTCTCCCCAACACTCAAGTACACTTTTGTTCCAGGAGCAATAGCCACTTTCACTATAAAAGGTCCATCGGGTCTTTGGATACAAATGTATGCAATTCAGCTGCTAAATGGCACTGCACCCAAGGCAGATAGATAGTTCCAATTTTCCTGCATTCGGCCACCTGGAGTTTTCTCTTCCGGAGTACTGTGGCTGGAATCCTATTTATAGATGCTACATTGGCGCTTCCATTAATCGGAGACAAATAGCTGGTGTGTGTTGTTGTTCGGTAGCAGCCACCACAGGGTAGTGTGAGGGAGACACTGTTTAGCTACCAGAGTAATGTCCCTCTCATTAGAATTGTATACTTCATGTTCTATTTGGTCTACATTACATATTACATTTTACACAGTGTCCTAACACTTTGTCAATCAGCTTTTAATTTTTTTTCTGATACACATCTATGCAATCCCTATTGATATGCATCTATGCAATCCCGATAGCTAAAGGCAATTTAAACATTGCTCGATTCTATGTTTGGATACAGGTCTTCTATCGTATAAGGAATGCCTTTGAACATTCTAGTGTAAATACAGCAGGACCTCCAGATATCAGCTCAGCAGCTGTGCTATCCCAGTTAGATCCTGCAGATATGGAAGACCCGCAGGCCATGTACTGTACTGTAATATTCCAGGTGAAGCTCAACCAGCTTCACCTGGAATGCTTTTCCAACTGTCTTGAAGGAGCTCCCACATATGCTGAGCACTTGTTGGCTGCTTTTCCTTCACTCTGCGGTCCAACTCATCCCAAACCATCTCAATTGGGTTGAGGTCGGGTGATTGTGGAGGCCAGGTCATCTGATGCAGCACTCCCTCACTCTCCTTCTTAGTCAAATAGCCCTTACACAGCCTGGAGGTGTGTTTTGGGTCATTGTCCTGTTGAAAAACAAATGATAGTCCCACTAAGCTCAAACCTGATGGGATGGCTTATCGCTGCAGAATGCTGTGGTAGCCATGCTGGTTTAAGTGCGCCTTCAATTCTAAATAAATCACTGACAGTGTCACCAGAAAAGCACCATCACACCTGCTCCTCCATGCTTCACAGTGGGAACCACACATGCGGAGATCATCCATTCACCTACTCAGCGTCTCACAATGACACGCAGTTGGAACCAAAAATCGGAAATTTGGTCTAGAATTTGCTTGTGTTTCATAGCCCAAGCAAGTCTCTTCTTATTATTGATGTCCTTTAGTAGTGGTTTCTGTCCTCTGAACTGTTGATGTTGAGATGTGTCTGTTACTTTGTGAAGTATTTATTTGGGCTGCAAATTCTGAGGCTGGTAACTCGAATGAACTTATCCTCTGCAGCAGAGTTAACTCTGGGTCTTCCTTTCCTGTGGCGGTCCTCATGAGAGCCCATTTCATCATAGCTCTTGATGGTTTTTGCGACTGCTCATTTGCAAAATTTTCTGCAATGACTGACCTTCATGTCTTGAAGTATTGATGGACTGTCATTTATCTTTGCTTATTTGAGCTGTTCTTGCCATAATATGGACTTGGTATTTTACCAAATAAGGCTATCTTCTGTATACAACCCCTACCTTGTCACAACACAACTGATTGGCTCAAACACATTAAGAAGGAAATAAATTCCACAAATTAACTTTGAACAAGGCACACCTGTTAATTGAAATGCATTCCAATCGACTGGTTGAGAGAATGCCAAGAATGTGCAAAGCTGTCATCAAGGCAAAGGGTGGCTACTTTGAAGAATTTCAAATAAAAAATATATGTATTTGTTTATGTCACACCCTGATCTGTTTCACCTGTCTTTGTGATTGTCCTCCTCCCCCCCCTCCAGGTGTTGCCCATCTTCTCCATTATCCCCTGTGTGTTTATACCGGTGTTCTCTGTTTGTCTGTTGCCAGTTCGTCTTGTTTGTCAAGTCAACCAGCGTTTTTGTCTCAGCTCCTGCTTTTTCCCAGTCTCTCTTTTCTCATCCTCCTGGTTTTGACCCTTGCCTGTCCTGACCCTGAACCCGCCCGCCTGACCACTCTGCCTGTCCCTGAGCCGCCTGCCATCCTGTACCTTTGCCCCGTCTCTGGATTACCGACCTCTACCTGACCTGACCCTGAGCCTGCTCGCCGTCCTGTACCTTTGCCCCTGTTGCTGTTATAAACATTGTTCCTTCGACATGGTCTGCATCTGGGTCTTACCTTATCCTGATAGTTTAACACTACATGATTCCACATCTGTTATTTGATAGTTTTGATGTCTTCATTATTATTCTACAATGTAGAAAAAATAATATTTTAAAGAAGAACCCTTGAATTAGTAGGTGTTTCCAAACTTTTGACTGGTACTGTATGTCTGGATTAACAACATCACCTCTCACTGGGAGGCCTGGTCCACACCGACTGTGCTATATAGCCTATTTAGAAACAAGCCTCTGTCTTTGTCGTCCTTTGCCCATATACTCTTCTTCATCACCTCCCTCCATCCCACCACCAGTTGCTATAGTAGCTATTAAGTGAATGTTTATGAGGCCTCCAAACACTAGTGATATATCCTGCTGCATGCTTCATAAGGCGCTGATTGATCAGCAGGAGACTAGCGGACCAAGGGGGTTGGAGGAGACGTAATGGAAACACATTGACAAAATAATTTCAGGAGGGACAATAAAACAAAATGGCTTTATCGATATTTCACTCAATCTGTTTATGGATGTTTATGGCCAGTGCATTATAGGATGTCACCGGGGGAGTCGGCCCAGTCCGGTTCCCAATGGAGAGTTTAGTGAGAGAGCAAGTGTGTGAGTGTGAGTGTCTGTTTGTGCAAACATTTGTGCGCATGTGTGTGCCTATGTATGAAAGTCGACTAAAGTTCATAAGGTGATGTGTAAATGAAAGTGAGAAGATATTGATCAAGTGGTTCCCATAGGCAGGCTATTGATTCAAGGCCATGCATACTACAACTAAGCTCTGATTGTACTGCAGTTGTTAAGAAAGGAGGGAAAATAACAGTCACTGTTCGATCATATGCAGTTCTGTCTCCTATGTTGAACTCCATTCTGTTACCAGGTATCCAAATATACAGTATTCTGTATGTGGGGAATATTAAACATTCAGTATTACAGCGCCCATATTAGGACTGCATCACGTTATCTTGCTCTCTAAATAAGGGTGTGAAAGTGAAGACAGTGAGGTATGCCTTAAATCTGCAATATGTAACTTTTGGGGTGAACCAACCAAATCCACATAGAAATGTGAGTTATAGATCTGTCATTCTCATTGAAAGCAAGTTTAAGAAGCAGTAGATCTGTTTTATGTGCTTTTGTTATGCTTCCCGTTCTTAAGTTTAGTTTTTGCGTCTTTTACTTTCAGTTTTGTACACCAGCTTCAAACAGCTGAAAATACTATATTTTTTGTTATGGAAAATATATTTCACAGCGGTTTAGATTGTACAATAATTCTCTAAATAATGAATGCTTGTTTTTTCTTTTTCCTGGTCTTGATCTGACTACAGCTGCAGTCTGTCAACACTGAGTAACTTTATTACTTTCTCTCTAATGGGCTCTTATTAGCATCTATCAACGTGTCTATGGACTGTGGCTAGCGAGGTGGTAGCAGTGTTTGAGAGAAGACTGACTGGGCTCTGCAGTGACAGAATGAGGAACTGATGCCGTGTTCTCTGATATACTGCACTGGTCATTTAGAACAGATTTTCTGGGTTTTTACTCTTCACCTTAATGCTGTGTTATGCATTAAGCCAAAACCATTCTAGGTTATGTCCCTCAGACTGTATGACTTCACATAACGAAACGAGCTTGAAGAGACGGTACTTACGTAATGTGTGAGTTTATGGCAAAAGAGGCCCCTCATTTGTAAATCCCAAATTGTGATATTTCAAAATGTTGCTTTGACACTACGGTATTCTGAAATACTGCTGACTTGACAGCTCATCACACACCCATGTAGTCAGTGAACACTGACATTACATATGGACAGCCTCTATTGCTTTTCATGGATATGGGTGGCAAGTTTGAATAGTCTTCTCTTTCAGGCAGGGGGCTGAGTTTTTCTCTGTCAGCATTGTTAAATAAATACAGTCCAAATTGTTCATTTTGACCATTAAGCTGGCACTCTATACTGGCCATCTTTCTCTCCATAATATGATAATCGGCAGGTAGCCTAGTGGTTAGAGAGTTGGGCCAGTAACCAAAAGATTGTGAAATCGAATCCCCGAGTTGACCAGGTAAAAATCTGTCATTCTGCCCCTGAACAAGGCAGTTAACCCACTGTTCCTAGGCTGTCATTGTAAAAAATAATTTGTTCTTAACTGACTAGCCTAGTTAACTAAAATAAAAAATAAAAATCCTCATAAAAGCTGTATCATGACTCTTTTCCATACCATCTGAGCAAAAGGTAATGTCTTGACTGTGAGGCCTGGTTATTTACATTTTTTTTTATTTTATTTCACCTTTATTTAACCAGGTAGGCTAGTTGAGAACAAGTTCTCATTTGCAACTGCGACCTGGCCAAGGTAAAGCATAGCAGTGTGAACAGACAACAACACAGAGTTACACATGGAGTAAACAATAAACAAGTCAATAACATGGTAGAAAAAAGAGAATCTATATACAATGTGTGCAAAAGGCATGAGGTAGGCAATAAATCGAGTAATTACAATTTAGCAGATTAACACTGGAGTGATAAATCATCAGATGATCATGTGCAAGAAGAGATACTGGTGTGCAAAAGAGCAGAAAGTAAATAAATAAAAGCAGTATGGGGGGTGAGGTAGGTAAATTGGGTGGGTAGTTTACAGATGGACTATGTACAGCTGCAGCGATCGGTTAGCTGCTCGGATAGCAGATTTTTAAAGTTGTTGAGGGAGATAAAAGTCTCCAACTTCAGAGATTTTTGCAATTCGTTCCAGTCGCAGGCAGCAGAGAACTGGAAGGAAAGGCGTCCAAATGAGGTTTTGGCTTTAGGGATGATCAGTGAGATACACCTGCTGGAGCGCGTGCTACGGGTGGGTGTAGCCATCGTGACCAGTGAACTGAGATAAGGCGGCACTTTACCTAGCATAGCCTTGTAGATGACCTGGAGCCAGTGGGTCTGACGACGAACATGTAGCGAGGGCCAGCCGACTAGGGCATACAGGTCGCAGTGGTGGGTCGTATAAGGTGCTTTAGTAACAAAACGGATGGCACTGTGATAGACTGCATCCAGTTTGCTGAGTAGAGTATTGGAAGCTATTTTGTAGATGACATCGCCGAAGTCGAGGATCGGTAGGATAGTCAGTTTTACTAGGGTAAGTTTGGCGGCGTGAGTGAAGGAGGCTTTGTTGCGGAATAGAAAGCCGACTCTAGATTTGATTTTGGATTGGAGATGTTTGATATGAGTCTGGAAGGAGAGTTTGCAGTCTAGCCAGACACCTAGGTACTTATAGATGTCCACATATTCTAGGTCGGAACCGTCCAGGGTGGTGATGCTAGTCGGGCGTGCAGGTGCAGGCAGCGAACGGTTGAAAAGCATGCATTTGGTTTTACTAGCGTTTAAGAGCAGTTGGAGGCCACGGAAGGAGTGTTGTATGGCATTGAAGCTCGTTTGGAGGTTAGATAGCACAGTGTCCAAGGAAGGGCCGGAAGTGTACAGAATGGTGTCGTCTGCATAGAGGTGGATCAGGGAATCGCCCGCAGCAAGAGCAACATCATTGATGTATACAGAGAAAGTCGGCCCGAGAATTGAACCCTGTGGTACCCCCATAGAGACTGCCAGAGGACCGGACAACATGCCCTCCGATTTGACACACTGAACTCTGTCTGCAAAGTAGTTGGTGAACCAGGCAAGGCAGTCATTAGAAAAACCGAGGCTACTGAGTCTGCCGATAAGAATATGGTGATTGACAGAGTCGAAAGCCTTGGCCAGGTCGATGAAGACGGCTGCACAGTAATGTCTTTTATCGATGGCGGTTATGACATCGTTTAGTACCTTGAGCGTGGCTGAGGTGCACCCGTGACCGGCTCGGAAACCGGATTGCACAGCGGAGAAGGTATGGTGGGATTCGAGATGGTCAGTGATCTGTTTGTTGACTTGGCTTTCGAAGACCTTAGATAGGCAGGGCAGGATGGATATAGGTCTGTAACAGTTTGGGTCCAGGGTGTCTCCCCCTTTGAAGAGGGGGATGACCGCGGCAGCTTTCCAATCCTTGGGGATCTCAGATGATACGAAGGAGAGGTTGAACAGGCTGGTGATAGGGGGTGCGACAATGGCGGTGGACAGTTTCAGAAATAGGGGGTCCAGATTGTCAAGCCCAGCTGATAAGTATGGGTCCAGGTTTTCCAGCTCTTTCAGAACATCTGCTATCTGGATATGGGTAAAGGAGAAGCTGGGGAGGCTTGGGCGAGTAGCAGCGGGGGGGGAGGGGCTGTTGGCCAAGGTTGGAGTCGCCAGGAGGAAGGCATGGCCAGCCATTGAGAAATGTTTGTTGAAGTTTTCGATTATCATGGACTTATCAGTGGTGACCGTGTTACCTAGCCTCAGTGAAGTGGGCAGCTGGGAGGAGGTGCTCTTGTTTTCCATGGACTTTACAGTATCCCAGAACTTTTTGGAGTTAGAGCTACAGGATGCAAATTTCTGCTTGAAAAAGCTGGCCTTTGCTTTCCTGACTGACTGCGTGTATTGGTTCCTGACTTCCCTGAACAGTTGCATATCGCGGGGGCTCTTCGATGCTATTGCAGTTCGCCACAGGATGTTTTTGTGCTGGTCGAGGGCAGTCAGGTCTGGAGTGAACCAAGGGCTATATCTGTTCTTGGTTCTGCATTTTTTGAACGGAGCATGCTTGTCTAATATGGTGAGGAAGTAACTTTTAAAGAATGACCAGGCATCCTCAACTGACGGGATGAGGTCAATATCCTTCCAGGATACCCGTGCCAGGTCGATTAGAAAGGCCTGCTCGCAGAAGTGTTTTAGGGAGCGTTTGACAGTGATGAGGGGTGGTCGTTTGACCGTGGACCCGTGGCGGATACAGGCAATGAGGCAGTGATCGCTGAGATCTTGATTGAAGACAGCAGAGGTGTATTTGGAGGGCAAGTTGGTCAGGATAATGTCTATTAGGGTGCCCATGTTTACGGATTTAGGGTTGTACCTGGTGGGTTCCTTGATGATTTGTGTGAGATTGAGGGCATCAAGCTTAGATTGTAGGACTGCCGGGGTGTTAAGCATATCCCAGTTTAGGTCACCTAACAGAACAAACTCTGAAGCTAGATGGGGAGCGATCAATTCACAGATGGTGTCCAGGGCACAGCTGGGAGCTGAGGGGGGTCGGTAGCAGGCGGCAACAGTGAGAGACTTATTTCTGGAGAGATTAATTTTTAAAATTAGAAGTTCGAACTGTTTGGGCATAGACCTGGAAAGTATGACAGAACTTTGCAGGCTATCTCTGCAGTAGATTGCAACTCCTCCCCCCTTGGCAGTTCTATCTTGACGGAAAGTGTTATAGTTGGGTATGGAAATCTCAGAATTTTTGGTGGCCTTCCTAAGCCAGGATTCGGACACGGCGAGGACATCAGGGTTGGCAGAGTGTGCTAAAGCGGTGAGTAAGGCAAACTTAGGGAGGAGGCTTCTGATGTTGACATGCATGAGGCCAAGGCTTTTTCGATCACAGAAGTCAACAAATGAGGGTGACTGGGGACATGCAGGGCCTGGGTTTACCTCCACATCACCCGAGGAACAGAGGAGAAGTAGGATGAGGGTGCGGCTAAAGGCTATCAAAACTGGTCGCCTAGAGCGTTGGGGACAAGGAATAAAAGGGGCAGATTTATGGGCGTGGTAGAATAGATTCTGGGCATAATGTGCAGACCAGGGTATGGTGGGGCACGGGTACAGCGGAGGCAAGCCCAGGCACTGGGTGATGATAAGAGAGGTTGTATCTCTGGACATGCTGGTCTCAATGGGTGAGGTCACCGCATGTGTGGGGGGTGGGACAAAGGAGGTATCAGAGGTACGGAGAGTGGAACTACGGGGTCCATTGCAAACCAAAACAATGATAACTAGCCTGAACAACAGTATGCAAGGCATATTGATATTTGAGGGAGACATGCAATAAGGCGTAAAGTGATTGCAGGTCTTGATCGGGAGAGCTAGCTAAAACAACAGGTGATATAACAGCAGCTAGTCAGCTAACACAGCAACAGTAGGTAAAAATGGCGACGGCTAGGCAGAGAGTGTCAGATTAACTACACACAGATCCTGAGTTAAAGCACAGAGCCGACAGATAAAACACAAATAAACGGAATGGAGTACCGTGAATTAATGGACAGTCAAGCAGGCATCAGCTATGTATCCAAGTGATCATAGTGTCCAGGGGGCAGCCGTAGATGGAGCAGTGAGGCCTCCACTAAACTAGCCCGCGGCGTTTAAAGTTAGTAGCCCGGGGGGAGGTCTGCTCAGACGGAGGGGGTCTGCTCAGACGGAGGCCGGTTGAGGGCACAGCGGAAGGGCTATTCGTCTGCAGACCAGACGTGGTCGTGTCGACCGAGAATCCAAGCCGGATGGCGATGGCGAAAGAGAGGTTGTCTGTTCAGATAGCAGCCGATATGCTCAAGACAGCTAACGATTAGCGTGCCACAGTTAGCATATGGGCGTTCAGGTTACGTCGCGATGGAGGGGCCAGTTGAATAACTCCCTCGGGCAGATAACGTCGGTATCCCAGTCGTGAAGGCCCGGTGGGGCTCCGCATCGGCAGTAAACGGGTCCGGATAGGTGATTGTAGCCCAGGAGTGGCTGATGGAACTCTTCAGCTGGCTAGCTTCGGGATAATTGGTGTTTGCTCCAGAATTGATGTTAGCCAATAGTCACTCGGATAGCAGCTGGTTAGCTGCAAGATCCAAGTGTAAATGTCCAGAGCTTGCGGTAAAAATCCGGGGATATGGAGAGAAAAAAGGTCTGGTATGCTCTGGTCTGAGTCGCGTTGTACAAAACTGGCAATAGTTTTCCGAGCTAAAGGATAGCTGATGAGCGCTAGCTGTGGTTAGCTAAACTACTAACGTTAGCTTGTGAGCTGGCTAACTTCTGGCTAGCTTCTGTTGTTGATTTCGGATACGAGGTGAATAATACCTTTGAGGGGAAAAAAAACAGATCCGCACCACATTTGGTGAGGTGGGTTGCAGGAGAGTGTTTTGAAGTTGAGTTTTTAAGAAGAAAAAAATATATATAAAAAGAAATGCGAAGAAAAATATATAAAATATATATACACGGGACGGGACGAGGACAAAGGACATCTGACTGCTACGCCATCTTGGATTGGGGGATTTTAGAATATAGACAGAAACTAAAACAGGAAACATCCGTGCTCAGGTTTGTTCAATGCTGGTCCGACCAATCTGATTCCACGCTTCAAGATTGCTTCAATCACGTGTACTGGGATATGTTCCAGATAGCTTCAGACAACAACATTGATGTATACGCTGATTCGGTGAGCGAGTTTATTAGCAAGTGCATCGGTGATGTTGTACCCACGGTGACTATTGAAACCTTCCCAAACCAGAAACCGTGGATTGATGGCAGCATTTGCGCAAAACTGAAAGCGCAAACCACTGCTTTTAATCATGGCAAGGCAACCGGAAACATGACCGAATACAAACAGTGTAGCTATTCCCTCCCCAAGGCAATCAAACAAGCTATGCGTCTGTCACGCCCTGGCCTTAGTTATCTTTGTTTTCTTTATTATTTTCGTTAGGTCAGGGTGTGACATGGGGGATGTATGTGTTTTGTATTGTCTAGGGTTTTTTGTATGTTTATGGGTGCTGTGGCTTAGTTGGTTAAAGTGTCTAGTCTAGGTGTATGTATGTCTATGGTTGCCTAGATTGGTTCTCAATTAGAGACAGCTGTCTATCGTTATCTCTGATTGGGAACCATATTTAGGCAGCCATATTCATTAGGTAGTTCGTGGGTGATTGTCTATGTGTAGTGTTTAGTGTCAGCACTATTTGTTCTATAGCTTCTATAGTTTCGTTTTCGTCTTCAATAAAAGAAGACGTATTGTTATCACGCTGCGCCTTGGTCCTCCTCTCTTCCACAATACGACGATCGTGACAGCGTCAGTATAGAGACAAAGTAGAGGCGCAATTCAACGGCTCAGACACGAGACGTATATGGCAGGGTCTACAGTCAAACACGGATTACAAAAAGAAAACCATCCCTGTCGCAGACACCGACGTCTTGCTCCCAGACAAACTAAACAACTTCTTTGCTCGTTTTGAGGACAATACAGTGCCGCTGACACGGCCCGTTACCACAACCTGTGGGCTCTTCTTTACCACAGCCAACATGAGTAAAACGTTTAAACGTGTTAACCCTTGCAAGGGTGCCGGCATCCCTAGCCACGTCCTCAGAGTATGCGCAGACCAGCTTGCTGGTGTGTTTACTGACATATTCAATCAATCCCTATTCCAGTCTGCTGTTCCCACATGCTTCAAGAGGGCCACCATAGTTCCTGTTCCCAAGAAAGCTAAGGTAACTGAGCTAAACGACTATCGCACCGTAGCACTCACTTCCGTCATCATGAAGTGCTGTGATGGACTAGTCAAGGATCATATCACCTCCACCCTACCTGACACCCTAGACCCACTCCAATTTGCTTACCGCCCCAATAGGTCCACAGACAATGCATTCGCAATCACACTGCACACGGCCCTAACCCATCTGGACAAGAGGAATACCTATGTAAAAATGCTGTTCATCTATTAGAGCTCAGCATTTAACACCATAGTACCCTCCAAACTCGTCATTAAGCTCGAGACCCTAGGAAACAACATCTCCACCCCACTGATCCTCAACACTGGGGCCCCACAAGGGTGCGTTCTCAGCCCTCTCCTGTACTCCCTGTTCACCCATGACTGCGTGGCCATGCACGCCTCCAACTTGATCATCAAGTGTGCAGATGACACTACAGTGGTAGGCTTGATTACCAACAACGACGAGACGGCCTACAGGGAGGAGGTGAGGGCCCTCGGAGTGTGGTGTCAGGTAAACAACCTAACACTCAACGTCAACAAAACAAAGGAGATGATCGTGGACTTCAGGAAACAGCAGAGGGAGCACCCCCCTATCCACTTCAACGGGACAGTAGTGGAGAAGGTGGAAAGTTTTAAATTCCTTGGCGAACACATCACGGACAAACTGAAATGGTCCACCCACACAAACAGCGTGGCGAAAAGGTGCAACAGCGCCTCTTCAACCTCAGGAGGCTGAATAAATTTGGCTTGTCACCAAAAACACTCACAAACGTTTACAGATGCACAATCGAGAGCATCCTGTCGGGCTGTATCACCACCTGGTACGGCAACTGCTCCGCCCACAATTGTAAGGCTTTCCAGAGGGTAGTGAGGTCTGCACAACGCATCACCTGGAGGGAAAACTACCTGCCCTCCAGGACACCTACACCGCCCGATGTCACAGGAAGGCCAAAAAGATCATCAAAGACAACAACCACCCGAGCCACTGCCTGTTGACTCAGCGAGGTCAGTACAGGTGCATCAAAGCAGGGACCAAGAGACTGAAAAACAGCTTCCATCTCAAGGCCATCAGACTGTTAAACAGCCATCACTAACATTGAGTGGCTGCTACCAACATACTGACTCAAATCTCTAGCCACTTTAATAATTAAAAATTGGATGTAATAAATGTATCACTAGTCACTTTAAACAATGCCACTTTATATAATGTTTACAAACCCTACATTACTCAGCTCATATGTATATACTGTACTCTATACCATCTACTGCATCTTGCCTATGCCGTTCGGCCATCGCTCATCCATATATTTATATGTACATATTCTTAATCATTCCTTTGCACTTGTGTGTATAAGGTAGTTGTTGTGAAATTGTTAGATTACTTGTTTGATATTACTGCATGGTCAGAACTAGAAGCACAAGCACTTCGCTATGCTCGCATTAACATCTACTAACCATGTGTATGTGACCATTAAAATTTGATTTGCTTTATTTTAAAAGTATAAATCATTTAAAATTCCTTAAATTAAGCAAACTAGACAGCATCATTTCCTTGTTTTTTTTATTTCCGTATAGCCAGGGGCATGCGCCAACACTCAGACATCATTCACAAACAAAACATGTGTTTAGTGAGTCTGCCAGATCAGCGGCAGTAGGGAAGACTGCCGCTTTTCTTGATAATTGTGTGAATTAGGCATTTTTTCTGTCCTGCTAAGCATTCAAAATGTAATGAGTACTTTTGGGTGTAAGGGGAAATGTGTGGAGTAAAAAGTACATAATTCTCTTTAGGAATATAGTGAAGTAAAAGTTGTCTCAAATATAAATAGTAAAGTAAAGTACAGATACCCCTAAAAACGACTTAAGTAGTACTTTCAATTATTGTTGCTTAAGTAAATTACACCACTGACTGCAGGTAGCCTAGTGGTTAGAGCATTTGGCCAGTAACTAAAAGGTCACTGGTTCAAATACCTGAGCTGATAAGGTGAAAATCTGTTGATGTGTCCTTGAGTAAAGCACTTAGCCCTAATTTGCTCCAGGGGTGGCTGATCCAGAAAACAACACATTTCACTGCACCTATCTAGTTTACATGACTATAAAAACATCACATGGATGGAGTACTGGCTCCTGTTAAGTGTCTCTTAATGCACCCTCATCCCTGTGGGAGTTCAAACAAAGTGCATCTGACAATATTCAATTACAATTTATACTGTATTCCATGTGGCCTGCGTTATCTCCGTATTGACTCCATTAATAATACTTTTCATATTCATCTGTTTCATGCAACTCTCATTGCATTAGCCTGTCTGCTGTTTCAATGTTTGCTTCCTTACAAAAACATTTGATCAAATAATGTTTCTATTATTACCTTTTTGACAAATACATTTGTCACTGAGTGGTGAATAAGAACCCTGACCTAAACCCCTTAAAAGGCGAATACAAAAATAAAAAAATAGTTTGAAGAAACCTTCTGAGTCATTTTACAACACAGAAGTCCAGTGACACAGTCTTATAGCCATTCCCTTCATCCCTGCTGAAGAGGTGTGACTCCTAGCAGCAGAGCTGTCAGAGTAAAACAATGGAGTAAACTTTCACCACTGAGCACAGCTCTTCAAACCCAATGCAGAACAAATCCCCTGCCAAGCCTACTGAACATACGCCCAAGAGGCCTTTGGAATACATACAGGAAGACCAACGCTGTTGTGCTGTTGCCATTACATTTACATCAGGAGAACAGACGCGCTTCCACCTGGAATAGACCATCAAGTTATCTAGAGTGCATTCGGAAAATAATTCAGACCCCTTGACTTTTTCCACATTTTGTTACAGAAAAAAACTGAAATATACCATTTACATAATTATTCAGACTCTTTACTTTGTTGAATAAGCTTTGACAGCGATTACAGCCTCGAGTCTTCTTGGGTATGACACTACAAGCGTGGCACACCTGTATTTGGGGAGTTTTTCCCATTCTTCTCTGCAGGTCCACTCAAGCTCTGTTAGGTTGGATGGGGAGCATCCTTGCACAGCTATTTTCAGGTCTCTCTAGAGATGTCCGATTGGGTTGAAGTGCGGGCTCTGGCTGGGCCACTGAAGGACATTGAGAAACTTGTCCCGAAGCCAATCCTGCGTTGTCTTTGCTTTGTGCACAGGGTCGTTGTCCTGCTGGAAGGTGAAACTTTGCCCCAGTCTGAGGTCCTGAGCACTCTGGAGCAGGTTTTCATGAAGGATCTCTCTGTAGTTTGTTCCCTTGATCCTGACTAGCCTCCCATTCCCTGCCGCTGAAAAACATCCCCACAGCACGATGCCGCCACCACCATGCTTCACCGTAGGGATGGTGCCAGGTTTCCTCCAGACGTGACGCTTGGCATTCAGACCAAAGTGTTAAATCTTGGTTTCTTCAGACCAGAGGATCTTGTTTCTCATGGTCTGTGTCCATTAGTTGCCTTTTGGCAAACTCAAAGCAGTCTGTTATGTGCCCTTTGCTGAAGAGTGGCTTCCATCTGGATACTCTACCATAAAGGCCTGATTGGTGGAGTGCTGCAGAGATGGTTGTCCTTCTGGAAGGTTCTCCCATCTCAACAGTGGAACTCTGGAGCTCTGTAAGAGTGACCTTCAGGTTTTTGGTCACCTCCCTGCTCACCTCTCCCTCCCTGCTCAGTTTGGCCAGGGGGCCAGCTCTAGGAAGAGTCTTTGTGGTTCCAAACTTCTTTCATTTAGGAATGATGGAGGCCACTGTGTTCTTGTGGACCTTCAATGCTGCAGAAATGTTTTGGTACCCTTCCCTAGACACTTCCCTTCCCCAATTCCTTCGACCTCATGGCTTGGTTTTTCCTCTGACATGCATGAGCGCTAGCGCTAGCGCTGACATGCTTATATGGACAGCTCTGTGCCTTTCCAAATCATGTGCAATCAATTTAATTTACCACAGGTGGACTCCAATCAAGTTGTGGAAACATTTCAAGGATGATCAATGAAAACAAGATACACCTGACCTCAATTTCGAGTCTCATAGCAAAGGGTCTGAATACTTATGTAAATACGGTATTAAAAAAAAACATTTTCAAAAATGTCTAAAAACCTGTTTCACTTTGTCATTATGGGGTATTGTGTGTCTATTAATGAGGAAAACATGTAGCTTAATCAATTTTAGAATAAGGCTGTAACATAACAAAATGTGGAAAAATTCAAGGGGTCTGAATAATTTCCGAATGTCCCACATAGCTGAGGGAGTACTTCTCTTGCATATTTTCCCTTGCTGCTCTCCGAGCGAAAAGCTGAGAGCTGTAATTCAAGAAAATCCTTAAAGGAATAACGTCCCTGTAAATATTCTCAAGTATTCAGGTACCTAACTATCACCCTGTCGCTGTTATTGAAAATACTCACCTTATTTGTTTTTGAATAGGATAACTTTTTTACCGCTAAACTTTTAGAGGTGTTTTGGAGTCCCTGCCGTGCCACAAAGTGCTTTGAAACACATTTAGTTGAGGCCATCGATCTACTAGCAGCACCCCAACGTAAAGGTTATTCAATAGCATAGGGTGGGACTACAGTAGCTCAGAGCCTAAATGAACTCTGTGGCATAGGTGAGACCTTGTGGGACGTGGCGGCCATGGCGGCCCATATAGATCTGTAGCTTTAGAGATTATGCCCATTGATTTGGCATCACAGTGTGGTATTGAGCGACGGGCCGCCGGCTGGCAGAGAGGGAAGGTCTCCTGGCTAATGTTGTAGTTCTGTGATTACAGGTGCCGAGGGAGCCGTATTCACCAACTCTGTGGAGACGCCACACGTCAGGGCCGAGCCTTTCAAAGAGCTACGGTAAGATAAGTTTCTCTTTGAATCCACCCTGATGCACACACATAAGTATACATGCACACAACCACACAGCTATAACAGTATCTATTAACTTTCCCCTTTTCTATGCATTCATAATTAAAGAAAATAAAATAAAAAATAAAATAAAAAATATATGGGGAATTGCTGTGGCATGTCTCTGGGTTGCTATTATAAAAGGAAGGAAAAATCACACGCGCGCAGAGGACTTACTGTTTAGTTTAGTTTGGGCTGATGCATTTGGGTTGATTGAAGATTACATGGTATTTCCCTTATTCAAGTATTTCAACCACACTGCTCGCACTCGCCAACGAGCGTCTGCGTTGCTAAGCGCTAAAATAGAAGTCAGTTCTATGTGTGATGCTGAACACGGTGAAAGTCCTGCCTCTCCCATCTCCTCATTGGTTTATAGAAGCAGATACCTACGTGCCATCTCCTCATTGGTTATACCCACGTGGGTGACTGAAAGATGAACTGAGTTCGGTCGGTCGTCGTGGTAACTATGAAAGTTAGATGCCAATTGCCTTATAAAGTCCAAAGAAGAAAAAGCATGGAAGGAGGAGAGATGACTAGAAACGATTCGGTTGACCGTTTTATGTGTGGATTAATTGTCGGAGTAGAGGACCTTGTGCATTTCAGGTAAAATAACAACTCAACGTTTATATCCCAGGACAAATTAGCTAGCAACAGCAAGCTAGCTAAATAGGACAAATTATTTAGCAACTGCAAGCTAGCTAGCTACATTGCCATAAATGTTTAATGCTTTTCAACAGGTCCACAAGTTAATATAAATGGTTCGGAGTTTGTTTTGATATTTCACCCTGCGTGTCGTGATCGCGTTTGGTGTGGGGGACAAAATCAATTTGCGCACGATGGCTTACGCGCGCGTCCGGTTTGGGTAAGGTGTAAGCCTTGGTGATTCACTAACCCTATGCATACTGCCACTGACAACCATTAACCAACCATATATAAGTGGTGTTTTAAAGATTTCTGTAGATGTTCTGCTGACAGGGCCTATACTGCAGGTGTGTGTTCTGTCATCAGACTAAGGTTATTAGCTTGTGCTAAGCCACAGCATCAAAGTCTTCCTTTTTATTGGGGTAGAGAATGATATGTGAGTCCCCACCTATATGCTAGCATACAGTATAAACACACATTTTTTGTAGTCAACTAAAATCACAGAATCGTTTTTAATAGTTTAGAAACAGCAGATAGGCTCCACTCACATGTAGATAGATACATTTTACCCTTGTAGCAAATAATACAGTGTAACATTACTTTGGGGGACTCCTGAGTGGTGCATCGGTCTAAGGCACTGCATCTTAGTGCTAGAGGCATCACTACAGACCCTTGTTCGATTCCAGGCTGTATCACAACCGTCCGTGTTTGGGATTCCCATAGGGCGGCGCACAATTGGCCCAGCTTCGTCCGGGTTAGGCTTTGGCCGGGGTAGGCCGTCATTGTAAATAAGAATTTGTTCTTAACTGACTTGCCTAGTTAAATAAAGGATAATTAAATACAAAAATTAGCTTTGGAACAGGCCTACATGATTGGACTTTCTTCCAATGCCCTGTAGCTTGGAAAGACTTGACTCTGTGAAGCAATTTACACTCCTCCAGCAATTAGCACTCTATCCCGTCCAGTTCAGTGTTGATGAAGAACCATTTGGTTGCGTTGTTGTGTGGTCTCCGACATGTACAGATCAATGGCTGTATCTTTGGCAGAGGATGAGCCCCCTCTCCACCCAGATCAATGCCCGAATGCTCATCAAAATGTAATTAAAGGAGCTTCTCATTAACTAAAACAAACATATGAAGTACAATGGCAATATCAGAGGCGAGAGAAGGGAGAGAGGGAGAGGGGAAAAGAGAAGTAGAGTGTGGCTGATGGCTGACAAGTGGTGGATTAGACATGGCAGGGAAGACAGATTTGTAGGCAGAGAGATAATGAGCAGTTAGTGCCACTTGGAGCTTTAGCCTCCACCGACACACTACCTCCTGGTGACTATACTACCACACCGCCACCCAAAACATATATGGACAGACACACACAAACACACTCTTCACCTTCCACCTTACCATCTACAACATGGGTGTCAAACATATAGCCCAATGTTTGGGGGTCCAATCCGGCCCGTGGGAATTTTGAGATTATCATTTGGGTGGGGGCGAAACAAATTAAATATACTTTAAAATGACTAAACCCAAATTTAAACTGTGTAGAATGTTAATGATAATGGACCTACATTTATACAGTTTTGTTGACTGTCCAGCTCACTTACAATCACAGAAATGAAAACTAGACATTCAGGGAGTATCAAAAATTCCCAAAACATTAGATAGAGGACTCGTTGCAGACCGAATGGGGCCCCCGGGGCAAAATGTATTTGACACCCCTGCCCTAAAATGATGTTTGTGAAGCCACAGACACAGCACCTCTCTCCCTCCCCCTGGCCCTAACAGAGTGAGAAGAGAGAAGGGTACAGTGGGCCCACTCTCGTTGACAGTTGACACTGGTCATCATCCCTGCCTCCACATACACCAAACATCCTGACACCCATCAATCAATATGAACACTCTGTATGAACACGCATTTCGTTGCATCACCATGCTACTGTAGCAGCCCATGCATCATCCTTTACTTTCAGAACAGAGGAGGCCCATTCAGTGGAACTTAGATAGAACTGTACAGCTTCTTCATGTAAATGAACCGTGACTCATCAATCATTTACGGAGCTTTAGACATGATCATTTAACCTTTTACTGCAATGGGCTAAATCAGGGTCAGACAGTGACTCTTGGTAGTCTTAAAATAATCTACTTTGAAACAAACATATACAACTCACAAACATGGTTATAGGCTTACAAAAAAGTTTGCATCGAAATATTACACTTCACAGAAGACTGAAATATAACAAAATTGTTTGACATAGAAACACCGAATTTTTGGCAGGATTTTTAGGAAAAGGACAGATCACTTTGAGTGATGCTCCGGAGCTCAGCATACCATTCCCAGTGTAATTGTTGTTTGGAGGCTAAGGCTTTTCCACTATTTATGTGCTCTTTTGTAACAAGTGGCCAATTGAAAATGAAATATGGCCCAAATTATCCAATTACATTGGAAAGAGGGGTGAGCACAGTGGAGCATGAGTAAAATCTAATATTTCCATAATGTGTTGGAAACCTTGGCAGGCATCAATTCAGGATCCCATCATGTTCTATTTTGAGAGTCATATTCTCCTATTTAGAACAATATCCAGCATCATATCTCTTCGGTTGATGATCATGTGTCATCCACATTACATGTCTTTCTATTGAATACATTTCTCACTTGTGGCAGCAGAAAGGAGGACAGGAATATTTGACAGATGTCCTGACCCGTTCTCTACACAGATAAAGACGAAACAATATGATGCCTAGCTTGAGAGCAAAAAACATCACAATAACTCCTTGAACATGGAATGTGTTCTCAAGAACGAATGTGACATAATCCCATAAAAGGCTTCCTTTGAAAATGGAGCCACTATTTTATCTGGCATATATTATTTGACCGTGTCGTGACATGACTTTAACATTAACATTGACTGTTATTTATCGAATTAACTAAATATGTCTAATTGTTACCTGATTAAATGAATCATTTAACAATTAACTCATTAGGATCTGGGGCACCACGAGAGCAGTTCTTTAAAGAGTTACCATCTCCCGAATCAAACACTAAAAGATCTTTACCTATCACACCTATAAACAGTCAACTTATTAATCAAAACCTTGTATCATATCACCATTGTGAACAGTCGTAACCTCCTTGCATCTAACCAGAGCCTTACTTATGATTCAGTACCACACAAATTGGTTTAATTATTTATTTACTAGCTAATTAAATGGGAACACAGGATAAACATACACACTCTGCACCGGTTATTGACTGGAGACGTAATATGCTGAAAACAGGTCCTTAGCGGAATGACAACAACATGGATGCTTGTTAAAGAAGAGAAGGAGAGGCAGAGAGAGGGAAAGAGACATTTGACATTGCCACATTCAGAAACTTCTCTCACCTACAATAACCATATACTTTGCACACGAACCGCAGCCCTCTTTGATCAAGAAGTCATGAATGTATTTACTTGAAATGACTGGGTTCGCCGGAGATCTCTCGGTGAACGGGGCAGCCTTGGAAAGGGTGTTGGGCCATTTCGTGGCACGCTTGTAAGGCTCTGATTGTCTGAAATAGTTCCGACAACTCTTCTACTGTTGTCCTTCTTTGTAGTTGTCCGGTATCCGACGACTTGTCATGTAGTCCTGAACAGAACTACAGAGTTGATTTTCATTCCATTCGCTCTTTGAAGAATAGGCTTGCCGGCCTTTTCGATGATTCCCCAGTGGGGTGATGAGAGTAGAGTAATACGATGGTTTGAGGAGAGTAACAGGATGGTCCTACTTAAATTTGCTTTTGATGATACTTTACTTAGGACAGCTAATTATCCGTACCAGTGATTGTCCGGGAGGTGATCTTATCATCTCCACCTCATGTTGAGATTCAAAGTTCAAACCATTTTAAACGTGTAGCAGCGACTTCATACATTTTCTGGTTCCTTCTGTTTTTTTCTTAACCCATTATTTATACATTTTGCTCGAAAGGGGCGGTTCCGGCAAGCTGCCACACTCCCTGACCTCACTCCGGGGCAGTGACTACTCACTGTGCCAAGTTATGGAAAACAATTATCTCTTATAACTTCTCAAATCACATCCTTCTCTTAACAAAAACACTTTCATCATGTTCCATATTACATGCACAACCCTTAGTATGGAAACTTCATCCGTGTAGTGGGTATACTTTCCAAGTTACAGTATTTCCTTTATAACATTTTTAATGACATCACAAAATAACAAACATAATGACATTAGTGTTCTATAGATCGCCTCTGACCATTCCCCACTTTCTACGTTAGAAATATTGTTCCAGTGTTCCCTTTTGAGCGTGTTAGAGTTTCAGCGGGAAAAGTCTGTTGCGACAAAGCACATTCCTTTGGTGAATTTTGAGAGCACAGGCCTGGATCTTCTCTGTTCATTTACAAGAGGACGTGAGTTGTTAATCTCCACTAGTTCTTTCATTCCCCCGCTATGGGTGAGAGGGGGTCTGATTGAAGTTATTCATTGCAAACCTGATCTGACCTATTTGGATTCTCATGGACAGTCATGACAACCATCATAACTGTTTTACCTTTGAGCAGAGTTTTGGAGGTGATTTGTAATCATTAAAACAAATTCTGTGTCTGTAGTTCGGCTGAGGAAGTAGGCCCTGGTGGAAATGCAATAGGTTTAGCGCTCCCATCCACACTGCACTAAGACCCAGACATGTCAAACAGACCCCCATTTCAAAGAGTAATTTGGCGAACATAGTGTGCCGTCGCCGATGTTCAGGTCACAAAATTATTTCAGAAAGCCACAATCACACTAATCACTGGAGATAATAAACTCCTACTGTTATCCAACCAATTAACTCTATGATCACTTGTCCGGTTAAAGTAGGATCCATTTAATTTAATTTCTCACAGTTGACCACTGTATACAGATAATACTGTATGTATCAGATCATAATTAGCCATGATTAGGAGACATTGTGAAGGACACAAAAGGGAAAACACACTGCAAAAATATGGCGTACATTTACATTGTAATCCCATGCAATTTCTTTCAAGTGGGAAACCATATAATTTACACAATGGCATATTTGAACTCTGGTGATATGAACGAGGACGCATGAAAAGTCAACCTTTGATCTCAGCTGGAGATGTTGATGGTGGTGCATGCCACCAGAGGAAGGGAGGGAACAGAGAGAGAGAAAGGGAAGGGAGGGGGGGAGGCACTCTCTCTTTTGTTATAAAGCATCCATCCCCCTGGTGGCATCTCATATTCTCGATGGATGCAAGTGACCCCTTATCTTCCTGTTTTACGGGTGATGCTCAGCGGGGGGAGGGGGACTCTGTGATCCTGAGTCGACGCCAAGGATGCTGTTGCTGTAACGTTATGTCTTATAATCGGTTTGTTTTCCCTCCAGCAGCATCTGAGACAAGCAGCACAGCCCAACCCTGAATACAGATAGCCAGGCTGAGGCTCACAATCACACGCTTTTCAAAGAGAAAGAGCACTTTGGGCTAAGATTAATGGGAATGATTGTTTGGATTTTCAAACCAATAAATACTTTTTAAATTCCTTTATTGTGATTCTAATCAATGATTGAATAGTTGTTGTTTGACTCTTTTCTGATCCAAACATGACAACAACACATGTCATGATGACAATGTTTTGTCCTTCATCTTTACAGTAGAGATAGTAAGCTGTTTCTCATCCTCCTACACTGATGTCGAACTCTAAATAAAGTTTTGTCCTGTTGTGTTGATCACCTCTGAGAGGACATGGTGTACCATCACAGCGTTATTCTGCTCATTTATGTTTTAGCAGACACACTTAGCGCTATGTTTACTCTCTAAGAGTGGACATTATGTCCAAAGCATTATGTCCACATATACGCTCCCTGGTTGGTCAATATTTCCAATTACATACAGAGATAGTGACCATCTCTTTGATTTTAAACATAATACAATAAGTACACATGCTGTAGAGTCCTATACCCCACTCTGGATATGTAGCCTATTTTTAATTTCTGCCTAGATTCAGACTGCTTGAATATTATAAGCATTTGATGATTTCCCTGTGTGGACAACATTGCACACCTGTCAAATCAAATCAAATCAAATTATATTGGTCACATACACATGGTTAGCAGATGTTAATATGAGTGTAGCGAAATGCTTGTGCTTCTAGGTCCATCAGTGCAGTAATATATAACAAGTAATCTAACAATTTCACAACAACTACCTTATACACACAAGTGTAAAGGGATGAATAAGAGTATATACATATAAATATATGGATGAGCGATGGACGAACGGCATAGGCAAGATGCAGTAGATGGTATAGAGTACAGTATATACATATGAGCTGAGTAATGTAGGGTATGTAAACATTATATAAAGGGGCATTGTAGTGACTAGTGATACATTTATTACATACTATTTTTTATTATTAAAGTGGCTAGAGATTTGACTCTGTAGCCACTCAATGTTAGTGATGGCTGTTTAACAGTCTGATGGCCTTGAGATAGAAGCTGTTTTTCAGTCTCTCGGTCCCAGCGTTGATGCACCTGTGCTGACCTCGCCTTCCAGATGGTAAAGGGGGGAACAGGCAGTGGCTCGGGTGGTTGTTGTCCTTGATGATCTTTTTGGCCTTCCTGTGACATCGGGTGCTGTAGGTGTCCTGGAGGGCAGGTAGTTTGCCCCCAGTGATGCGTTGTGCAGACCTCACTACCCTCTGGAGAGCCTTACAATTGTGGGCGGAGCAGTTGCCATAACAGGCTGTGATACAGCCCGACAGGATGCTCTCGATTGTGCATCTGTAAAAGTTTGTGAGTGTTTTCGGTGAGCCAAATTTCTTCAGCATCCTGAGGTTGAAGAGGTGTTGTTGCTCCTTCTTCACCACGCTGTCTGAGTGGGTGGACCATTTCAGTTTGTCCGTGATGTGTACGTCGAGGAACTAGAAACTTTCCACCTTCTCCACTACTGTCCCGTTGATGTGGATAGGGGTGTGCTCCCTCTGCTGTTTCCTGAGATGTTGTTTCCGTCGGTTGCCATTATGTGATTATAGTTATAACCCAGGCCCCTTTGTTGCCATTTCATGTCCTCATTTTCCAAACGTGAACAAATGAAATGGTAGTAATATACTAGAATATAATAATATGATATATAATATCATAATACAATTCTAAAATACAGTCAAGTAATATCACAGCAATACGTAATGGAAATCTGAAATGATTCAAGATCTTTCATCTAGAATTCATCCTCCACTTCAACACTTGAATGTCTATGTAAAGGCAAAGCAAACCCATTTGATATTAATAAAGATGACAGCTAGTTATTTGAATATAAATTCTGCTTGTTGTTTGTTGGTCATGTGATCGATACTTAATTTCCTTTGTTGGGCGGCGGCTGAGGCTGGCAGGAGCCAGAGAAGACAGAGAGAGGGAAATGAACTGAAAGCTCTGCTACTGCAGTCACAGCCACAACCTCTTATCCCAGATCATTGTCTAGTGTCTCCCTGTCTCCGTTCCACACTCTGGTTCATATCTCCTATCACTGACAGAGTTATAACAACACTCCCCCAACAGCATATTCTTACACAATGGAGGCCCTATGTATGAACCACTGATACATATGGCAGCAAGCAGAAATCATTTTGGGAAATCTCAATTTACTGAATTTACCTTTCACTTTTAGTGTGTTTAGTTACTTGATGTGTGTTGTAGTCACTTGCTGCAGCAATGAACAGGATAACAGAAAGGACACACGATCAGTTGGATAACGAAGCAAGCCCTCTATCATGTAGGAACTATCTTCCTTTATGTGTAATCAGAGAATGCATTACCATGTTGATTTAAATCTCTGTTGGTACACTCCACATTAGCATTCCAGAAAAATTCAATACACTCTCACAGCTGTAATATGCTGACTGCGCAAGTGACAGGACTTCCGGTTTCTCATTTTACTGAATAAAATATCCACTTTTCAGTATGTTCAGACTAGAGGTCGATGGTTGTTATGAAAACTTAATCGGGGCCGATTTCAAGTTTTCACAACAATCGGAAATCCGTATTTTTGGGCGCCGATTTGACGATTTTTATATTATTTTTTAAATATTTTTTTACACCTTTATTTAATCTTTATTTAACTAGGCAAATCAGTTAAGAACACATTCTTATTTTCAATGACAGATTTTTAACATTGTCAGCTCGGGGGATCCAATCTTGCAACCGTACAGTTAACTAGTCCAATGCTCTAACACCTGATTACATTGCACTCCACGAAGAGCCTGCCTGTTAGCGAATGCAGTAAGCTAAGGTAAGTTGCTAGCTAGCATTAAATTTATCTTATAAAAAACAATCAATCAATGACTGTCATTGCTCCAATGTGTACTTAACCATAAACATCAATGCCTTTCTTAAAATCAATACACAAGTATATATTTTTAAACCTGCATATTTAGCTAAAAGAAATCCAGGTTAGCAGGCAATATTAAGCAGGTGAAATTGTGTCATTTCTCTTGCGTTCATTGCATGCAGAGTCAGGGTATATGCAACTCTTTGCGAACTAATTTGCCAGAATTTTACGTAATTATGACAACATTGAAGGTTGTGCAATGTAACAGGAATATTTAGACTCATGGATGCCACCCGTTAGATAAAATACGGAACGGAAGAAACGTTTTGTTTTCGAGGTGATAGTTTCCGGATTAGTCAAAGGTATATGGTTTAGAGAGAAATAGTCGACGCGTTATAATTCCTGTAATAACTTGCGGCTGAACTTGAAAGGGGTTCCTTCGTTATTTTACTGTTCATGTCTTCCATAGAGAATGTCTTGATCTACTTCAAATAAGGTCTGTGTTTCGTGCAGGCTTAAACCGCCTCGACGTTTTGATACCCGTGTAAATCTCACTAGGATAAGGTAACGTTTGTCAACAATTATCTTCGCTTATATTTAGCCAATATTGATCAGAGTTACCTTGTCCTATGGATATCTACACAGTTATAAAATTGGCACGGTGGTGTAAGCCTACACGAAACACAGACCTTATTTTAAGTGAATCTAAAAATATCCTATGGAATAAATGAAGGAACCGCTTTTCAGATTTTGCTAGAAGGTGTCATGGGAATTATGACTCGCACTTTGGTTGTCAATTCTTACCATGCCCATTATTGAAATAGGATTTCCTGCATATAGAAATTAAAGTTTTTGTTTTCAACATTCATCACAGGTAACTTAAACTCTATTTTTATTCAAACAGTTGAGGGTATTTGTCTCCGAAGGAGACTCTTCAGTATCATTGTCACTTCAGAGCTGTGTGTGTGTGTATTTATGTATTATATTAAGTTAAAATAAAAGTGTTCATTGTTCATTCAGTATTGTTGCAATTGTCATTATTACAAAAATGTGTGTGTGTGTGTATGATATATATATATATATATATATATATATATATATATACTGTATATATATATAAACAAAATTCTAATAAATCGGCCGATTAATCGGTATCGGCTTTTTTTGTTCTCCAATAAACGGTATCGGCGTTGAAAAATCCTAATCGGTCGACCTCTAGTTCAGACCACATAATAGGGCAACAATATGTGAATATACGGACGTAGTAATCACAATATTTCACATTGTTTGTCTGCATGATTTAAATCTAATATTAATTTGCATGAGGACAATTCCACTTGACCAATAGTTATTGCTCTAGTATCCTCTAGTGCCGCTGGTGCCAATAACATCTATTATGCCACCAACTGGTCTGGTGCAGCCATCTAAGGTTGCAGTGACTTTATATTCACACAGCTTCTAAAAATATATACACTGAGTGTAAAAAATATTAGGAACGCCTTTCTAATATTGAATTGCACCCCCTTTTGCCCTCAATTCGTCAGGGCATGGACTCTACAAGATGTCAAAAGTGTTCCACCGGGATGCTGGCCCATGTTGACTCCAATGCTTCCCATTGATACACACAGGAAACTGTTGAGCATGAAAAACCCAGCAGCGTTGCAGTTCTTGATACACTCAAACCAGTGAGCCTGGCACTTATTACCATACCCCGTTCAAAGGCACTTAAATCTTTTGTCTTGCCCATTTACACCAAATGGCATACATACTTAGGCTTAGGCTTATAAGTAATGAGACTGCTTATAACTGAGGCACATATAGGCCAATCAGTACCATTCTTTCTGACAAAGTCAATCATGGCCTGTAGTTTCTGTGTGCCAAATTGGAAAAACTCTTACCAATCTACGCTTGACTTATTTGTCAAGAAAACAATTATTAAAGAATAACAATAGCTTTGCTGTGAACCCCTAATAAATCATCTCTACCCCATAGCTATGGTTCTTCTGATTTCTCCTGGGTATTCAGTCATTCATTGATGGAATTGTCTCTTCTCTCTCTTCCAGCCTGGAGTCTCCCACGCGGTCTCTGTACATGGAGGCCCCTAAAGGAATCCAGATCCTAGCAGAGGCAGGGGACATCCAGGCCACATGTAGAAGTGACCTACGCCTAGAGTCCAAAGACGGAGAGGTAGGGGGCCCATTCTCTCAACTTTTATCTTTGCATATTTTCTTACTCCTCCGTTAAAGTAGTCATTGATCTAAAGGATTTCACTCCATAGCTTTTATTTTCAAGTTATGTCAGATTAGATAATCACTGATCTCATGAAAGAAGGAAGTCAGGAAGGAAGGAAGGCTGCATTAAGAGTTCTTAAACTGTGTATACTCTACATCTGTCTGTCGATGTTATGATCTGAAGTGAATGTTGATGAGGGTAAAACTTCACTTGTTCTATTGTTGCCCTTGGGTTATTCTTCCAAAGTTTTATCAGACAATTTAACAGAATCATGGGACTATTTGATTTAACACATGAACAGAGGCCCCTCTCAATTTTATGGACTTGATGTGGCTTATATCAAACATTTAGTGCTTTGCCATCTTCCTCATGTAACTGCACCTCTGCTCTCACACTCCATTTGAGTTGCCTTCCAACTGTCCATTTGTCACCTGCCTGACTCGTGGACAGACACTTCACAAGACACCTCTCGCTCTCTAGGAGCCCCTTGGCACTTCCAATCGCAATTAGTGGTGAGGTTTACCTATTAGAGACCTGCTGATACCCAGCCCCCGGCCTTTCTCTCACTGCAGAGATTATCTCAATAGCAGATGTGTGGAGAAGTCAGCTGAGACTCCCTACTTAAAAGTGTTACAGGTCATTTGATAGGAATGCTTCCCTGAGGCGCCTGGAAATAACTCCTTTTACCTTTTATATTAAGAGCAGATCCTCTCCCGGCTAGGGAAATACAACCCCTTAAAAGTCCTAGGAGGGCGAGGGGGAGAGGAGGTTAGAGAGATGGGATTTAGACTGACTGTCTGGTTTGGTGGAATGGTAAAGTTGGGCGAGAGAGAAGTACTGTACCAATTCAAATGATAATACCCGGAGTAAAGTGAGAAGTTATTGCTGGAATTGATTGGTAGCTTAAACGCTGGGTATGGATTTGTCAATCTTACATCATAAAGGAGTAAATAATTCAGCGTACAGAGATGAGTTGGGTGTGTGGCCGTTAGGAGGTTTTAAGTTCAATGTGGATATATTTGGCTGTTTTTGCTGCGTAATATGTAATAATATAATCACGTTTAGAAAGGGTGGGGCGGGGGACACAGCTATATCGGTCGCTAATACAGTACTAGTAAAGGCACAG
Source organism: Salvelinus fontinalis (assembly GCF_029448725.1). NCBI lineage: Eukaryota > Metazoa > Chordata > Actinopteri > Salmoniformes > Salmonidae > Salvelinus > Salvelinus fontinalis. Next base: position 27,380,807 of record NC_074677.1, read on the forward strand.
TGCACTCTTTTTTTCAATTATTCAATTAAGATGTTTTTTTAATTCAGATTTTTCAGCGGTGCTGCAGCACCCTCAGCACCCCTACTTCCCGTGGCTATGCTAACTCCTGTTCGTATAAGATGGTTAGCATAGATCACATACAAAAATCTGTGGTTGTAGTCAAAGTAGTTTTGAGATTGGTAATGATGACATGAACATGTGTTGGGGTTGACATCCATATAAACATTATACTCTGGTTTTTACCTCAACATAGTGTGAAATACACATATAAATAATAGCCTAAACGTAGGGTAATTTTGTTTGGGGGCAATGAGACTCAGGATCTTTCCCCCACAGCCCTTTCCCCCACGTGTTTCCATGGCAATTCCAGTGTTTTGGTCTAGTTCGATAGACCTCTTTACCACATCTATATAAATAAATAAATAACATGACTCTGTCCTCATTTAACCCGTTGTCTCCCTGTGGTCAGATCACTCTGGACGCGCGGAGGATCAGGCTGCTGCGTCTGCCTGAGGGCAAGGCCTCTCCCTCGGGGACCACTACCAGACAGACTGTCTATGAGGTGTGTGTCTGTCCCAACGGGAAACTCTTCTTATCACAGGCCGGGACAGGCTCCACCTGCCAGATCAGCAACAATGTCTGCCTCTAGAACACACACATGCACACACTAACACTGAAACACACACATACATACATACATACATACATACATACATACATACATACATACATACATACATACATACATACATACATACATATCGAAACACACACACACACACACTGAAACACACACACACATACATACATATAGTACATATCGAAACACACACACACACTGAAACATACACACATACATACATACATACATATCAAAACACACACACACACACTGAAACACACACACACATACATACATATAGTACATATCGAAACACACACACACACTGAAACATATACACACACATACATACATGCAGAACATATCAAAACACGCACACACTGAAACACACGCATTCTTACATACATACATACATACATACATACATACATACATACATACATACATACATACATACATACATACATACATACATACATACATACATACAGACAGACAGACAGACAGACAGACAGACAGACAGACATACATACATACATACATACATATCGAAACACACACACACTGAAATAAACATCCACATGTATACTGAAACACACATGCAGTGAAACACATACACAAATGCACACAATGCAACACATAGAAAAACGTATCTACACATACACAGAAACACAAGCAATCATGCATATACATTGACACTTAGGGGGTCTGTTCCTTCTAACAGCCTTTGACAGGAACTGAGAGGGATCCTCCTGAGATTTACAAAGAGACACTCGGAGTGACAATGTTCTGTTCAATGTCCTGAAGACAATTTCAGTACCAGAATCACTAGGGTGATCACCCACATTAGAAACCCTGCAATATCCTGCCATTTCCCCATCTCTCTGCTTCATGCCACCTACCACACATGTAGTGATAGAAGGCTCATTGCTATTTTTTCAATTATAAAAATTTGAGCAGTTCTAACAATATTGTAGCTTTTGAAATATGAAGAGTGTAACAATAGTGTTTTCTTTTGTGAATGATTTTGACTGTCAACGTGTCAGGCTTGGTTTCACTTCCATATCATGTCAATTCATGTCAACGTTGACTTTTTAAAATGATAAAGAAAACAAAAGCAGCACAGATTTTAAACCCACACCACTAAGAGAACATTAGTAAATAATTGTAAACATTGCATGGTGATGGTCTTCACAGGTGGTCACCCTACCAATTCCTCGTACTGGGACTGATCCACTCTGTTCAAAGAGGGGAAACTGTGCCTGTGCCTTATATCAATGCACTTGTGGCAAGGAGAAGCACATCACACAGACTTTCTTTTGTCAACATTAGTTTTTCCTTTTGGCTCAATCCTTTTTGTGTGTAGAGGATGGGAATGCAAAGATATCTCTGACTCACCCAACTGCATGCACCCACACCCTCTCTCTCTCTTCTTCTCCTGTCATCGTTTTCCAGCGGTTTAATGCCTTTGACAAGAAGATCAGGGCCGACATATTGGTAAACACATGGTTTTTGTTTTTGAAATATAAGCAAGAGCGTCAACTTTTTATACCGTTTATCTGTAAATACACATAATCACGTCTGAGTGTGTCAAGGGCACAACCTCATGAAATGAAAAATATGCTCTTTTTCTAAATTAAAGCTTTTATAATATCATGTGTTTTTCAAACAACAAAAAAAGATTGAATAAGTAAATATCTTGATATTCTACAGGTTAGCATGTTTAGTATACCATGTTTGCCAGTTGGGAAAGGTTATATTTCTTTTTCTTTATTTTGTGTAAACTTCTCACACATGGAGATCAACAATACAACGAAACGCTTGCCCATTTTGTTTGGCAGTTGGGGGTGAGGTCTTTGCATTCCTTGCGTGTGTCGTGTGGAATTTGTTCTACTAAGATTTTTTTTAATGTCTTCTACCGACTGTGTATTTGGCTTTACTTGTTTAATGATGCTCAGAGTTACAGACACACAAACCAAAAAGCGGAGGGGCCCCTACTATGACTTAAGACATAGTCATCTTGTACGGTACTCATTGAGTACTTCTCTTGTCCTTAGCTCCCATACACTGCAATCCTTCTGAGGCGATCTGAAGTGAACGGTGTCTGTGTTCAAGTTCATTACAGAGCAAAAGGATTTCCTAAAGTCCACTTTGCTTTGCATCAACATCTGCTTTTTTTACTCCATTTGAATGGGGCCGTTTGCCTCATCTTACACCACTTGTTATTAGCTCATCATCCATGCTGAAGAAAGCAATACAGTCTTCAGGAGGGTTTTTACCGCAGGGTTTATACAGCTCTGTCAATGTTGTGGAGCATTGTGCTACTGTATATTCAAGAGATGTTATGTTTTATATCGCCTCTGTAAAATTATATAAATATCATTTTTTTCTCCACATAAAAGCATTTTATTTATTTAGATTTCCGATGTGCACACTGTAAAATGCCACTGAGTATTGTTGAGAGTATATAATAAACTAAATTGCAAGATGACTGAACCATTTCCCCAGGCACATTGCATTTAATTTTGTCTGTTTTATAGTTCTTATTGTCTGAAAAGCAGATCAGTTGTACTAAACTACAGCATTCTTATATTTCAGATGTTTTGCACCATCAAAAAGTTAGGAGACACACACATACTGTACATACAGTGCCACATCACAGTTGTCACAATTTTTTGCCTTAAAATGTAATCTAACAAAGGATTACATTGGAATTTTTTTCCTACTGGTCTACAACACAGCCTACTTCAAACGGAAATAAAAAATGTTGAACATTTTCCAAATTAATAAAAAACTAAAAACTAAGATGTCTTGATTGCATATGTCTTCATACCTCAGAGTTAATACTTGGTGGAAGCACCTTTAGCAGCCATTACAGCTGTGAAATACTTTGAATAAGATTCTACCAACTTTGCATAATTTTTAGGGCAACTTATTTATGTCCATTGTTTTTGTCAAAATGGCTCAAAATCAGTAAATGTGGTTGGAAATCTTTGATGAACAGCATTATTCAAACATTGTCTCTGATTTTCAAGCATATTTAAGTCAGGACTGATAGTGGAAAACACTCAACACCACTAGAAAGCCATTCTGGTGTGTCTTTTGAAATGTGTGTAATTATCCAGCTGAAAAATGAAACTATATCCCAGGATTAGGTATTCAGATGTCTGAGGCAGGTTTTCCTCTAACTTTTTACCTGAGTTTTGCTCTTTGAATATTTATTTTGATCCTAACAAACTCCCTAGTCCCTTTTGGTGACAAGCATATCCATAACATGATGCTGCCACCACAATAATTGAAAATACAGAGGATCAACGACATTGCATTTACTCCACAATACTGGCTTTTATACCAAGCATTGTTGAATACTCGTTTCTGATTGGCCTGAAGGGCATTCTAGATTGGCATTATTTCCCTATAATGCACGATATATCAGCACAGTAGAATTCAATGACTATAGTTCATTCTTACATGTTTTGTTTGAACTGGTTTTGAAAGCAAAAACCTAATTTAAAGCATAATTGTCAGATTTGTAATATAGCAAGCTAGGACTGAAGGTTTGGTTGACTAAACTAGCAAGTATGTTTGTCTGTTTGGCAACTACTGTAGCTAACAAGGTAAACTGTCTAGCTACTTCAGTGGATGTTGAACATATTCCTACTGGAAAATGAACACATTTGTAGGGGCAATGTGTTAAATTATAGCCATGGTAAAATAGTGATAATCAACTCAGGGCTCTATGCATTCTCTTGAAGCTTGCGTTTTCTGGAGCACACCTTCCACGTCGCTCATTATTTTCCATAGAACTCATACCCCCTCGCTGGTTATCCCTTACATATGACAAAGTGCAATGACGGAAGCCTGTGTTAAAAAGTTCACTCCAAATAATCTATTATGTTTGAACAAGGCCGTTAAGTAATACTGCAAGACAACATGACAAATAAATGTACTTTTGGGTCTAAATTGAAAACTTTAGGTTTGGGTCAAATCCAATACAACACAAGAGTGAAACAAAGTACTGTGGTGGCAGCATCATGTTAAGGGTATGCTTGCCACCAGCAGTGACTAGGGAGTTTGTCGGGATCAAAATAAATATGAAAGTCGCAAAAACCCAGCTAGAAAAAAAAACTCAGGCTTCTAAATACATAACCCTGGGATAGTTGTATTTTTCAGCAGACAAAATGTCTTTCCAAGTTGTGTTGAGTGTTCCTGACTGGTGCAGTCAGTCCTGACTTAAATCTGCTTGAAAATCAAAGATAAGGTTTGAATATTGCTGTGCATCAATGATTTCCAATCAAATTGACTGAGGTTGAGCAATTTTGACAAAATCAATAGATATATGTTGCCATAAGAGTTGTGCAAAGTTGGTAGAATCTTATTCAAAATCATTCACAGCTGTAATGGCTATCAGAGGTGCTTCCACCAAATATTAACTTGAGGTGTGAAGACATAAGCAATCAAGACATATACTTTTTTTTATTGTAATTCATTTGGAAATTTTTATATTTTTTCTTTCAATTTGAAATTTTAAACAAGTTTGTATAAATCTGTCAATTTTTATCTCAATGTAATCTATTTGTGATTACATTTTAAGGTTGCAAATTGTGATAACATGCAAGGGATGTGTAGACTTTCACTAGGAACTGTGCACATGCACGGGCACGCACACAAACACACACACACACACAAACACACGCACACAGTGTACAAACATGTGTGTCCAGTGCTAATTGACTGAATCAGAGTAGTGTATCAACACCACCCAAATTGACATTGACTTTAAATTACAATCACGCTCTAATGCTTCATTTACACGATACAGATTGAATAGAGCCCTGAGTATTTGCTAAGTGCCCAGTCACTAGTTGACTCTGCCACAGCCCCAATAACAGACTAAGGATTGTAAATCATTCAAAGCAGACCCAGTCCTCCAGTACTCTCCTGTCCGCTGCACACATGATATTCTAACTATCAGTTATTGATTAGTCTCTGGGTGTCTTTGTCATTCTTTATGTAAGGCCATCATTTCTTCAACATCCTGAACTCTTGACTAGGGCTTTCCAAGGTCAAGATGGTATTTTATTAATTTAGGATGATTGCATGTAGTTTGAATGAACAGTCACTCACTAGACATTGCTTCTGGTTCTGGGTACACAAATGAACAGCAATTAATACTTCCTCTAAGACTGTTCTAATAAGAGACACTGAAGCCACAAATGAATCATTGCCTTCGTTCAAGGCTGTCCTCTGAAACAAGTATGTTAGCCCATACTGAATGAAGATGTAGGAGCTCAGCTTATATAGGATGTGGCTACTTTCCAATCAGATTTTCCTAAAGGTCTTTATCAAACATAATTTACACATATCTTCAGAGGGATTATCTGACATGCATGACTTCATATGGATTATTTTGGACCATTTACATGATTTGTGAAATAATTCCCCTGTTATGATGGGGACATAGTTATACTGTATGTTTAATGGGCTAACCGACAGTGGCTCCAGACACATAATTATAAATATATCAGAGCTATCATTTTACAAGACATATTTTTTTGATCTTGTGTGCTAGCTACAGTATGTGTTGTCTCTCACACCTCTCCAGTTGAACAAGGTCTATTGAGATAAAAACAGGACTTTGAGTGCAATGTTTATAATATTCTAATTTACTTTTAATTCATTAAAATGGGTGTAAACACTAAATGATTAAAGGACATATATTTAGTGAGTTTTGAGAAATTGTGCATTCTTGTGTAATTTGTTTACTTCTTAGCTTCACAGAAATGTGTTGCACCATGTGTCGAGGCGATTTTGAACAGCAGTACATGTGAAGGGAACACAAAATGTTGATGAGGACATGTTGAAAACAAAACAGCACTCACAATCAATCACGTTTTCACTTCATACCTTGCTTTGAGTTTGGCATGATGGGGCATTCTCCCACCTGTTTGAAAATAGTGTAAATACAGCTAGTCATTTGGAATGCAATCTCTGTTATTAACCCAGAAGTAAAATCTTGGGTAATATGGTCAGCGTGATTAACTTCTGTGTTCATGCATATTAGAAATTGAGAGTTCCACCAAAGACTATGTCTCCACTCTTGCAAAAGGATCCCCCCCCCCCCCCTTCCAATCCGTGTGGGCACATGCACTCAAGGCGAAGCAGTTTGAGCACCGCCTTCGCCGAATCCTGATACGTCCAAATAACCAGTGACGAAACCCCAAAAGCCTGAACTAATGCTGCTCGTTATCTCACGCATCCCATTTAGTCCCGGCAGATTTTTCAGTCTACATGCAGAATCTGCCCACGGGAGAATATTTTGAACGCGACATCGGTTACCTGTCTTCTCTTCAATCAAAAGAGCATATTGTTTCATATTTCAAGATACTGATCTGATATATCGCTTTCAAAAGTGAAAGCTATGTCATCCATGTTGTGGTATGACATTACTTTAGTTCACATACATTTATTTAGTCCTCTTTCAGAAGATTGAATTAAAACTTTACATTTCAAAATGGTGGGTTGACACATTTTTGCTAAAATGGAGAAATAATTTATTTTTCTTTGTTTGTTTTTACCATGATGTAAATGAAGAAGATCTTTGCACATTCTATGCAAAACAAATGGATATATACATCATTGTAATAATGCAAAGATGTATGTCAGTTAACTATCTTCATTTTATTTCTGTATACAGTTTGTATTTATCAATTGAGCTGCAATCTAAACTGTATCAATAAACTTATTTGAAAAATAGTATATTCATGTGTGAGCATATTCACTCTGAGTACAAGGAAAGGGAAACATGATACTGAACATTTTGTCCATCATATAATTGTTCTATGTTTTTGTGTCCTTGTTTATGTTCTACCCTCCAGTAACTCTGTTAACACCAGGTAAAGCACATCTCACAACACAAGTCACCTAAACACATAGTAATGGGGAATGTAGAGTGGTTTTATCTCTCACATCTTATACATTAGTGAAAAGTGACCTAAGAGAAATTATTGTAAAGTAGAGTGTGTTATGCTGATGAAGGAGGACCCAAAAGCGACGAAATAGAAACAGAGTCTTTATTCCAGTCTTAGACAAAAACGATACTCCTGAATATCTAAGGTAAAAACAAAACAGGAAAACTGAAATCCTCTCGTCAGTAGAGATGAACGACTGGAGACGCGACCACTAGACACCTGCTCACACGCAGCATCTGATGAAGGCAAAAACACGATAGGGCGGAACAAGGACACAGAACAGCAAACATCAAACAAGAATCCGACAAAGACAGAAGCAGAAAACAGAGGGAGAAATAGGGACTCAAATCAGAGGGCAAAATAGGGGACAGGTGTGAAAGAGTAAATAAGGTCGTTAGGAGAATGAGAACCAGCTGGGAGCAAGAACGGAACGAGAGAGAGAGAGAGCGGGAGACGGAAAAAGGAAGGAGGAGAGAGAGGAAATAGAAAGAGGGAAAGAACCTAATAAGACCAGCAGAGGGAAGCACAGGGACAAGACATGAAGATCAAAGACAAAACATGACAGTACCCCCCCACTCACCAAGCGCCTCCTGGCGCACTCGAGGAGGAACCCTGGCGGCGACGAAGGAAATCATCAATCAACGAACGGTCCAGCACGTCCCGAGATGGAACCCAACTCCTCTCCTCAGGACCGAAACCCTCCCCCTCCACTAAGTACTGGTGACCACGTCCCTGAGAACGCATGTCCATGATCTTCCGTTCCTTGTAAATAGGTGCGCCCTCGACAAGGACGGGAGGGGGGGAGGGAAGACGAACGGGGGCGCGAAGAAAAGGCTTGACACAAGAGACATGGAAGACAGGGTGGATGCGACGAAGATGTCGCGGAAGAAGCAGTCGCACAGCGACAGGATTAACGACCTGAGAGACACGGAACGGACCAATGAACCGTGGAGTCAACTTGCGAGAAGCTGTCGTAAGGGAAAGGTTACGAGTGGAAAGCCACACTCTCTGACCGCGACAATACCTAGGACTCTTAATCCTACGTTTATTGGCGGCTCTCACAGTCCTCCCCGCTGACGAAGGCAGACCGGTAATAAAGTCTAAGGCGATCTGAGACCATGGTCGAGAAGGAATGGGAAGCGGTCTAAGACGACCGGCAGGAGAAGAGTTACCTGACTTAGTCTGCGCGCAGTCCGAACAAGCAGCCACAAAACGGCGCGTGTCCCGCTCCTGAGTAGGCCACCAAAACCGCTGGCGAATAGAAGCAAGCGTACCCCGAACGCCGGGGTGACCAGCTAACTTGGCAGAATGAGCCCACTGAAGAACAGCCAGACGAATAGAGACAGGAACGAACAGAAGGTTACTAGGACAAGCGCGCGGCGACGCAGTGTGAGTGAGTGCTTGCTTTACCTGTCTCTCAATTCCCCAGACAGTCAACCCGACAACACGCCCTTCAGGGAGAATCCCCTCGGGTTCCGATGGCGACAATCGATGAGAAAAGTAAGCGCAAGGATGGACCTTATCGTCAGACTGGAAGCGCTGGGACAGAATGGCTCCCTCGCCCACCTCTGAAGCGTCAACCTCGACAATGAATTGTTTAGTGACGTCAGGAGTAACAAGGATAGGGGCGGATGTAAAACGCTTCTTGAGGAGATCAAAAGCTCCCTGGGCGGAACCAGACCACTTAAAGCAAGACTTGACAGAAGTCAGAGCTGTGAGAGGGGCAGCCACTTGACCGAAATTACGAATGAAACGGCGATAGAAATTAGCGAAACCGAGAAAGCGCTGTAACTCGACACGTGACTTAGGAACAGGCCAATCGCTGACATCCTGGACCTTAGCGGGATCCATCTGAATGCCTTCAGCAGACAGATAATCATCGAGAGCCTTACGTTCGGGAGCCGACAGAGAGAATAATCTACCCCGAGGAGAAGTGGTCCCCGGATGGAGATCAATACAACAATCATACGACCGGTGAGGAGGAAGAGAGTTGGCTCTGGACCGACTGAAGACCGTGCGTAGATCATGATATTCCTCCGGCACTCCTGTCACATCACCAGGCTCCTCCTGAGTAGAGGGGACAGAAGAAACAGGAGGGATAGCAGACATTAAACACTTCACATGACAAGAAACGTTCCAGGAAAGGATAGAATTACTAGACCAATTAATAGAAGGATTATGACATACTAGCCAGGGATGACCCAAAACAACAGGTGTAACAGGTGAACAAAAAATCAAAAAAGAAATGGTCTCACTGTGGTTACCAGATACTGTGAGGGTTAAAGGTAGTGTCTCATATCTGATACTGGGGAGAGGACTACCATCTAAGGCGAACATGGGTGTGATCCTCCCTAACTGTCTGAGAGGAATGTCATGTTTCCGAGCCCATGCTTCGTCCATAAAACAACCCTCAGCCCCAGAGTCTATCAAGGCACTGCAGGAAGCAGCCGACCCGGTCCAGCGTAGATGGACCGACAAGGTAGTACAGGATCTTGATGGAGAGACCTGAGTAGTAGCGCTCACCAGTAGCCCTCTGCTTACTGATGAACTCTGGCCTTTAACTGGACATGACATGACAAAATGTCCAGCAGAACCGCAATAGAAGCAAAGGCGGTTGGTGATTCTCCGTTCCCTCTCCTTAGTCGAGATGTGAACACCTCCCAGCTGCATGGGCTCAGTCTCTGAGCCGATGGAAGGAGATGGTCGAGATGCGGAGAAGGGAAACCCCGTTAACGCGAGCTCTCTTCCACGAGCTCGGTGACGAAGATCTACCCGTCGTTCTATGCGGATGGCGAGTGCAATCAAAGAGTCCACGCTGGAAGGAACCTCCCGGGAGAGAATCTCATCCTTAACCTCAGCGTGGAGTCCCTCCAGAAAACGAGCGAGCAACGCCGGCTCGTTCCAGTCACTGGATGCAGCAAGAGTACGAAACTCTATAGAGTAATCCGTTATGGATCGATCACCTTGACATAGGGAAGCCAGACCCCTGGAAGCCTCCTTCCCAAAAACTGAACGATCAAAGACCCGTATCATCTCCTCCTTAAAGTTCTGATAAACGTCAGAACACTCAGCCCTTGCCTCCCAAATAGCTGTGCCCCACTCCCGAGCCCGCCCAGTAAGGAGTGATATGACGTAAGCGATCCGAGCTCTCTCTCCAGAGTATGTGTTGGGCTGGAGAGAGAACACAATATCACACTGGGTGAGAAAGGAGCAACACTCAGTGGGCTGTCCAGAGTAACATGGTGGATTATTAACCCTGGGTTCCGGAGACTCGGAAGACCAGGAAGTAGCTTGTGGTACGAGACGAAGACTCTGAAACTGTCCTGAGAGATCGGAGACCTGAGCGGCCAGGGTCTCAACGGCATGACGAGCAGCAGACAATTCCTGCTCGTGTCTGCCGAGCATTGCTCCCTGGAACTTGACGGTAGTGTTGAGAGAATCCATAGTCGCTGGGTCCATTCTTGGTCGGATTCTTCTGTTATGCTGATGAAGGAGGACCCAAAAGCGACGAAATAGAAACAGAGTCTTTATTCCAGTCTTAGACAAAAACGATACTCCTGAATATCTAAGGTAAAAACAAAACAGGAAAACTGAAATCCTCTCGTCAGTAGAGATGAACGACTGGAGACGCGACCACTAGACACCTGCTCACACGCAGCATCTGATGAAGGCAAAAACACGATAGGGCGGAACAAGGACACAGAACAGCAAACATCAAACAAGAATCCGACAAAGACAGAAGCAGAAAACAGAGGGAGAAATAGGGACTCAAATCAGAGGGCAAAATAGGGGACAGGTGTGAAAGAGTAAATAAGGTCGTTAGGAGAATGAGAACCAGCTGGGAGCAAGAACGGAACGAGAGAGAGAGAGAGCGGGAGACGGAAAAAGGAAGGAGGAGAGAGAGGAAATAGAAAGAGGGAAAGAACCTAATAAGACCAGCAGAGGGAAGCACAGGGACAAGACATGAAGATCAAAGACAAAACATGACAGAGTGAGTTAAGTTGAGACATTTTTTACATTCAGCATCAATACATCAATAGAAATATAGTATTCTTTCAAACAAATATATCTACATATATTTCAGGATGTTGTCTATCCCTGGAAATAATCAGAATTCATGTAAACATAACCGTTTTGAAAATATAGCTTGTCAAAAAAAAGGGCTCTAGGGACAGGGTCAGTTGAGCTGCCTTGGGGTAAGTGGGTGAAGGTGTCCTGTGACAGTGGGTACTGGTGCTGGTAGGTCAAAGTTGAATTCATTGAATGGGAGTATGGTATATTTTAACTGTATGCTTAAATTCAGATATAGATCTCTTTTTTCAATATCATTTAACCGTTCATATCTTGACCAGTTGTCTGGGACAGGGATGTTGTTTCAGTGTGCCAATTCATTGGAAAGTTATCTGTATTTGAGGCTACGAAGCCCATTAAACTGGTCCATGAGATTCTTTATGTGTTTAGCAAGCTCAGACTCCACTGTCATCAGAGAAGACCTTGTGTACCTCTGATACTCTATCATAGCTTCTCTTTCACACAGGTACATGATCATTTTCTTTTTTGTCACTGTACCTCTTCAGTGTCATTTAGTCTATGTGTGCATCTCATGCTGCTACTCAAATTGAATTCTTCCATTCTCTCACTTCATTGGCTACTCTCTCAAAAACCTCAAGAGTATTTGGTATTTTATTAGGATCCCCATTAGCTGTTGAGAAAGTTGCAGCTATTCTTCCTGGGGTCCACGCAAAACATGAAACAACATAATACAGAACATTAACAGACAAGAACAGCTCAAGGACAGAACTACATAAAAACATTTAAAAATGGCACATGTAGTCTACATATCAATACATACACACAACGATCTATGTCAAATAGAGGAGAGGAGTGTGTTGCTTTATCTGTTTTTTGAAAACAGGTTTGCTGTTCATTTGAGCAACATGAGATGGAGGGGAGTCCCATGCAATTATGTGTCTATATAATACTGTTTGGTTTCTTGAATTTGTTCCTGGATTTGAGGACTGTGAAAAGAACCCTGGTGGCATGTATGGTGAGGTAAGTGTGTGTGTCAGAGCTGTGTGTAAGTTGACTATGCAAACAATTTGCAATTTTCAACACATTAATGTTTCTTATAAAAAAATAAGTGTGCAGGCAGACTCTCCTCAACTCTTAGCCAAGAGAGACTGGTATGCTTAGTATTTATATTAGCTCTCTGATTACAATGAAGAGCAAGATGTGCAGCTCTGTTCTATGCCAGTTGCAGCTTAACTAGGTCTTCCTTAGCAGCACTTGACCACATGGCTGGACAATAATCAAGATAAGACAAAACTAGAGCCTGCAGGACTTGTTTTGTGGAGTGTGGTGTCAAACAATTACAGACATAACTCTCCCCATCTTTACAACCATTGAATCTACTGTATATGTTTTGATCATGACAGTTTACAATCTAAGGTAACACCAAGTAATTTAGTCTCAACTTGTTCAACTGCCACACCATTAATTATCAAATTCAGCTGAGGTCTAGAGCTTATGGAATGATTTGTACCAAATACAATGCTCTTAGTTTTAGAGATATTCAGGACCAGTTTTTACTGGCCAGCCATTCCAAAACAGACTGCAACTCCTTGTTAAGTGTCTTCATTAGCTGAGGTTGCTGACACGTATATGGTTGAATCATCAGCATACATGGAAACAGAGGCTTTGTTAAATGCAAGTGGCATGTCATTGGTAAAAATAGAAAAAAGTAGAGGGCCTAGACAACTGCCCTGCGGTACACCACACCCTATGTACATGTTTGACATTAGAGAAGCTTCCTTTAAAGAAAAACCTCTGAGTTCTATTAGATAGATAGCTCTGAATCTATGATATGGCAGAGGTTGAAAAGTCATAAAACATAAGTTAACTCAACAACAGGTTATGGTCAGTAATATCAAAGGATGCACGGAAATCTAACAGTACAGCTCCCACAATCTTCTTATTATCAATTTATGTCAACCAATCATCAGTCATTTGTGTCAGTGCAGTACATGTTGAGTCCCTTTCTCTATAAGCATGCTGAAAGTCTGTTGTCAATTTGTTTACAGAGAAATAGCATTGTATCCGGTCAAACAGTTTTTCCAACAGTTGTCTAAGAGCTGGCAGCAAGCTGATTGGTCGGCTGTTACAACCAGTAAAGGCCGCTTTACCACTCTTGGGTAGCGGAATAACTTTGGCTTCCCACCAGGCCTGACGACAAACACCTTCCTCTAGACTCAGATTAAAGATATGACAGATAGAAGTGAACATAGTGTCAGCTACCATCCTCAGTAGCCTTCCATATAAGTTTTCAATACCAGGAGGTTTGTCATTATTGATTGATAACAATAATTTTCCACCTGTACCACACTATCTTTACAAAATTCTAACTTACAATGCTTTTCTTTCATTATTTGTTTTTTTATGCATGAATACAATGGCTCACTGTTCGTTGTTGGCATTTCCTGCTTAAGTTCGCCCACTTTGCCAATGAAGTAATCATTGAAATAAATGGCAACATCAAATGGTTTTGTGATGAATAAGCCATGTGATTTGATGACAGATTGATCATTCATATTTGCTTCATAATACAGTTTCTTCTTATTGTTAAGTTTAGTGACATCCTTTCTCAATTTGCAGTAAATCAGCCAGTCAGATATGCAGCCAGACATATTAGCCACTCCTTTTGCCCCATCTCTTTCAACCATACAGTTTTTCAAATCCTCATCAATCCATGGAGCCTTAAGGAGAGGTATATCTATAATTCCATGTGTATAACTTGTATTATCATCTACATTTATGATGAGTATTTCTGTTGAAACGATGTGGCTATGCAAAATCACTTGATGTTTTTGGAACTAGTGAATGTAACGCGCCAATGTAAACTCAGATTTTTTTATATAAATATGAACTTTATCAAACAAAACATGCATGTATTGTGTAACATGAAGTCCTATGAGTGTCATCTGATGAGGATAATCAAAGGTTAGTGATTAATTTTATCTCTATTTCTGCTTTTTGTGACTGCTATATTTCGCTGGAAAAATGGCTGTGCTTATTGTGGTTTGGTGGTGACCTAACATAATCGTTTGTAGTGCTTTCGCTGAAAACCATATTTGAAATCGGACACTTTGGTGGGGTTAACAACAAGATTACCTTTAAAATGATATAAGACACATGTATGTTTGAGGAATTTTAATTATGAGATTTCTGTTGTTTGAATTTGGCGCCCTGCACTTTCACTGGCTGTTGTCATATCGATCCCGGTAGTGGAATTGCAGCCATATGAAGTTAATGCAACCGCTATGTCAGATTTCAAAAAAACTTTACGGAAAAAGCAACCCATGCAATAATCTGAAACGGCGCTCAGAAATATAATAAAATTTGCCGCCATTTTGGAGTCAACAGAAACCAGAAAATACATGATAAATGTTTCCTTACCTTTGATGAACTTCATCCACAATAAATGCTTGATTTGTTCGATAATGTCCGTTATTTATGTCCAATTAGCTAGTTTGGTTAGCACGTTTTGTAAACAATTCCAAAGTCACAAAGCGTGTCCACTATAACGTGATGAAATGTCCAAAAGTTCAGTAACAGTCAGTAGAAACATGTCAAACGATGTACTGAATCAATCTTTATAATGTTGTTAACATACATCTTGAATAACGTTCCAACCGGAGAATTAGATTGACTTCAGATGAGCGGTGGAACGGAGGTCCTCCTCATGTGAACGCGCATGGTGAAAGCATGGTCAGCTCGTGGCAGTGGTGACTAATTCCTGTCTCCTTCGGCCCCCCTTCACATTAGAGTCATCAGACAAAGTTCTATTGACTGTTGACATCTAGTGGAAGCCGTAGGAAGTGAAAGCTCATCCATATCTCACTGTAATTTCAATGAGAGCTTGGTTAAAAATCTGCCACCCCCAGAAAAAATCCAAACAGGAAGTGGAACTTCTCAGGTTTTTGCCTGCCATATGAGTTCTGTTATACTCACAGACATAATTCAAACAGTTTTAGAAACTTCAGAGCGTTTTCTATCCAATACTAATAATACTATGCAAATATTAGCAACTATGACTGAGGAGCAGACCGTTTACTCTGAGCACCTCTGTGCACCTTTTATCCAAGCTACTTAATACTGCCCCTGCAGCCATAATAAGTTAATAGTTCTAACAGTCAGTTCCTATGTTTATCAATAATTTTATCAAGTGTATCGTCTGGATGCTCGTTATTAATCACAGCAGACAAATCTTTTCACAGCAAAAACGTTTGTATGATCTCTTATACACTATTTTAGGCCCAGCTTTTGGAACCATTGTTCTCTTAGATATAGCCCAAAAATAATGATGACTGCATCCAATGATTATGGATAAAGCTTTAGAACAGAGTTCTACAGTATTTGTAAAAATGTGATCAATACATGTGGATGATCTTGTTCCTGTAGTGTTTGTTATCACCCTGGTGGCTTGATTAATAACCTGAACCAGATTACAGGTGCTAGTTACAGTGAGAAGCTTCCTCTTGAGAGGACAGATTGCATCACATACACTATCAAGCATTCCACACACATTATTTAGATACTGACTGTTAGTACTTGGTGGCCTATAGCAACACCCGAAAAGAATAGGCTTTAGATGAGGCAGGTGAACCTACAGCCACTGTATTTCAATAAAACTTGACATAAGATATTTTCTAAGCATTACTTACGGCTCAGTGCCTATCGGAAATTATTCAGACCCCTTCCCTTTTTGCACATTTTGTTATGTTACAGCCTTATTCTAAAATTGATTAAATGTATTGTTTTCCTCATTAATCTACATACAATACCCCGCAATGACAAGCAAAAACAGGTTTTTATAAAGAAAAAAATATACCTTATTTACATAAGTATTCACATTCTTTGCTATGAGACTAAAAATTGAGCTCAGGTGCATTTTGTTTCCATTGATCATCCTTGGGACATTTCTACAACTTGATTGGAGTCCACCTGTGGTAAATTCAATTGATTGGACATGATTTGGAAAGGCACACACCTGTCTATATAAAGTCACACAGTTGACAGTGCATGTCAGAGAAAAAACTAAGCCATGAGAGAACCAAGACAGGATTGTGTCAAGGCACAGATCTGGGGAATGGTACCAAAACATTTCTTCAGCATTGAAGGTCCCCAAGAACACAGTGGCCTCCATCATTCTTAAATGGAAGAAGTTTGTAACCACCAAGACTCTTCCTAGAGTTTGTGGGGAGAAGGGCCTTGGTTAGGGAGGTGACCAAGACCCCGATGGTCACTCTGACAGAGCTCCAGAGTTCCTCTGTGGAGATGTGAGAACCTTCCAGAAGGACAACCATCTTTGCAGTACTCCACCAATCAGGCCTTCATGGTAGAGTGGCCAGATGGAAGCCACTCTTCAGCAAAAGGCACATGACAGCCCACTTGGAGTTTGCCGAAAGGCACCTTAAGGACTCTTAGACCATGAGAAACAAGATTCTCTTGTCTGAGGAAACCAAGATTTAAGTCTTTGTCCTGAATGCCAAGCGTCACATCTGGAGGAAACCTGGTACCATCCCTACAGTGAAGCATGGTGGTGGCAGCATCGTACTGTGGGGATGTTTTTCAGCAGCAGGGACTGGGAGACTAGTCAGGATCGAGGAAAAGATGAATGGAGCAAAGTACAGAGAGATCCTTGATGAAAACCTGCCCCAGAGCTCTCAGGACCGCAGACTGGGGGTGAATGTTCACCTTCCAAAAGGACAATGACCCTAAGCACACAGCCAAGACAATGCAGGAGTGGCTTCAGGACTTGAGTGGCCACATTCAGAGACTTGTCCCAAAGCCACTCCTGTGTTGTATAGCAACACCTCCCATAAGCATGTTATATCATTCTATTGCTACTGCTGTATCATCAAAGGAATTTTCTCAGAAATTGCTAAAATATGAATGTTATCAGATGTTAGTAAGTTATTGATTTCAGTAACCTTATTTCTAAGGCTACATACATTATTATGGGCTATACATGGGCTATTTTCAGCCCTTTCCTGGGTAGCTTCTCAGAGATAGACATAATATTGAAAAGAACAAACAAAGCAAGAGAAAAAAAAACTACATTTAGTAGTCCATTAATCAGTGGATGTGTGTATGCTGCTGGGTTCAAGCTACAGACCTATAGACTTGGCTCTCTCATCGCTTACAGGCTTTTGGGAGGGAGCAAGACTCCTGCTTGTTTTACGTTTGTATACATGGGAAATGACGATGTCTGCTCTGAAACAATAAAAATGCACCATATTGAATTCAAATCAAGTTACATTTTATTGGTCACATACACATACTTAGCAGATGTTATTGTGGGTGTAGCGAAATGCTTGTGTTCCTAGCTCCAGTAATATCTAACAATTCACAACAATCTAAAGTAAAAGAATGGAGTTAAGAAAGATGTGAGCATTAGGATGAGCATTGTCAGAGTGGCATTGACTACAATACAGTATAATAGAATACAGTATATACATATGAAATGAGTATAGCAGTATGTAAACATTATTAAAGTGACTAGTGTTCCATTATTAAAGTGACCAGTGATTCCATGTCTATGGATATAGGGCAGTAGCCTCTAAGGTGTAGGGTTGAGTAACCGGGTGGTAGCCGGCTAGTGATGGCTATTTAACAGTCTGATGGCCTTTAACCTGTTGGGGATGGGGGCGCTGTTTAGACTATTTATGCTAATGTGGCTAATTTTTTAAACGGCTTCCCACAAAATCCTTGATCGTACAATATGCATATTATTATTATTATTGGATAGAAAACAGTCTATAGTTTCTATAGGAGTTGAAATTTTGTCTCTAAGTGGAACAGAGCCCATTCTACAGCAATTTCCCTGACATGGAGTCAGATTTGAGAAATGTTGGCCACTTTTCTGAAGTCAGTTAAAAGGGCACTGTCGTTGCTATGACTATACGGACACTTCTTACGTCTTCCCCTGGATGCCTTTACGTGATGACGATTCCAACGGGCTCGATTGCTCGTTCACAGGCCCTACAAATGAAAAAAACCTTTAGCTAGCAAGTCTTTTCTTGCTGCGTAACGCGCGTGGAAGACACCGACCCTCTCCTGTTCCAAGCGTTAGTTTAGCCTGTTATATTTCTCCGGTCATCTTTTCACTCGTTATAGGAGTTAAAAACATCATAAGGTAGTTAATTTAAAGCGTTTTATAGCAATTTATATCCGTTTAGTGCGATTTTGGGACATTTATTTTTGCAACGATGTGAAAAGTTGGGCATGCTTTTCAGTTCATCCCGAACTCAGTTGACATTTCCACATGGCAAGAGGACAGCTTTCCACCAAAAGACGATTTCTCCCAAGAAAGGATCCTTTGCCCAAGATACTGATGGAAGAACAGCTCAAGGTAGGACATTTTTATTATGATAAATCGTGTTTCTGTCGAAACATTTTAGTGGCTTAGGACGCCATGTTTTTTGACGTAGCTTCGCTTGGCGCAAACTGTATTGAAAAGTAAGGATAAATTAAAAAATGTAATAACGCAATTGTATTAAGAATTAAATTGTCTATCAATCCCTGTCCACCCTATATTTTTTAGTCACGTTTATGAGTATTTATGTATAAGAGTAGATCACTGTCTAAGTGGCGCAAGGACATTTTCTGACCAGCTGAGCTACATTTCACATTGTCTAACCATGATTTTGGTGGCTAAATATAAACATTTTCGATCAAACTGTATATGCATGTTGTAATGTGATGTTACAGGAGTGTCATCGGAAGAATTCTGAGAAGGTTAGTGAAAAAATTAATATCTTTTGGCGATGTTGACTTTTATCGCTCACTTTGGCTAGAATCAATGCTGGGCTGCTAATTGCTATGTGCTAAGCTAATATAACGATTTATTGTGTTTTCGCTGTAAGACACTTAGAAAATCTGAAATATTGTCTGTATTCACAGGATCTGTGTCTTTCGATTCGTGTATGCTGTGTATTTTTACGAAATGTTTGATGATTAGTAGTTAGGTAAACACGTTGCTCATTGTAATTATTCTAGTCCATTTGTGATGGTGGGTGCAATTGTAAACTATGCCATATACCTGAAATATGCACTTTTTTCTAACAAAACCTATCCCATACCATAAATATGTTATCAGACTGTCATCTAATGAGTTTTTTTGTTGGTTAGGGGCTATAAATATCTTAGTTTAGCCGAATTGGTGATGGCTACTGGTGTTGGTGGACAAATAAAAGATGGTGGATTATGCTAATGTGTTTTTAGGTAATAGATGTACATCTTTACATATTGTGTCTTCCCTGTAAAACATTTTAAAAATCGGAAATGTTGACTGGATTCACAAGATCTGTGTCTTTCATTAGCTGTATTGGACTTTAATGTGTGAAAGTTAAATATTTTAAAAAAATATTTTTTTTGAATTTCGCGGCACTGGTTTTTCAGTGGGGGGGGGGGGGGTGTGCCGCTAGCGCCACGCTGATCCTAGACAGGTTAACAGTCTGATAGAAGCTGTGTTTTAGTCTCTCGGTCCTAGCTTTCGTGCACCTGTACTGACCTCGCCTTCTGGATGGTAGCGGGGTGAACAGGCCGTGGCTCGGGTGGTTGATGTCCTTGATGATCTTTTTGGCCTTCTTGTGACATCGGGTGCTGTAGGTGTTCTGGAGGGAAGGCAGTGTAACCCTGGTGATGTGTGGGGCAGACCGCACCACCCTCTGGAGATCCCTACGGTTGTGGGCAGTGCAGTTGCCATACCAAGCGATGATACAGCCCAACAGGATGCTCTCAATTGTGCATCTGCATCAGCTTGTGAGGATGTTAGGGGCCAAGCCAAATTTCTTCAATTACCTGAAGTTGAAGAGACATTGTTGTGCCTTCTTCACCACAATGTCTGTGTGGGTGGACCATTTCAGATCGTCTGTGATGTGTACGCTGAGGAACTTGAAGCTTTTCACCTTCTCCACTGCGGTCCCGTCGATGTGGATAGGGGCATGCTCTCTCTGCTGTTTCCTGAAGTCAATGCTCAGCTCCTTTGTTTTGTTTATGTTGAGGGATAGGTTATTTTCCTGGCACCACTCCGCCAGGGCCCTCACCTCCTCCCTGTAGGCTTTCTCGTCATTGTTGGTAATCATGCCTACAACTGTTGTGTCATCTGCAAACTTGATGATTGAGTTGGAGTCATGCGTGGCCACGCAGTAATGGGTGAACAGGGAGTACAGGAAGGGGCTGAGCATGCACCCTTGTGGGGCCCCTGTGTTGAGGATCAGCGAAGTGGAGGTGTTGTTTCCTACATTCACCACCTGGGGGTGGCCCATCAGGAAGTCCTGGACCCAGTTGCACAGGGTGGGGATCAGACCCAGAGCCCCGAGATTAATGATGAACTTGGAGGGTACTATGGTGTTGAAGGCTGAGCTATAGTCAATGAACAGCATTCTTACATAGGTATTCCTCTTGTCCAGATGGGACAGGGCAGTCTGGATCTATTGGGGCGGTATGCAAATTGAAGTGGGTCTAGGGTGTCAGGTAATGTAGAGGTCCTTAACTTCTTTGATATAGGGGGCAGCATTTTCACTTTTGGATGAATTGCGTGCCCATAGTGAACTGCCTCCTACTCTGTCCCAGATGCTAATATATACATATTATTATTACTATTGGATATAAAACACTCTGAAGTTTCTAAAACTGTTTGAATGATGTCTGTGAGTATAACAGAACTCATATGGCAGGCAAAAACCTGAGAAAAAATCCAAACAGGAAGTGAGAGGACAGGAAGATCCAAGGATAGGAAGATCTCTGTTGGCCAACATGGCCAGCATCTACGACCAACCTACCGAAGCGCAGCTCAGAGTAAATATTTATTGCATTTTCCTTTTCCAAATGGGCGGTAATTTAGAATGCATAAGATACTGTATTTATGATAGCACAGCTTCTCCCTTTGTTCCTCAGTCTTCCCGCTCTTTCACTCAAACCCAACCCGCTTTTCTTTGTGTAACCAGCTATCATATCTGTTCCGTCCGCTAGGGACGTTTTCCTTTATGACATAATTTGTCATCAAGGTATGATTCATTCTGTGTATATGTAATTCTGTGTGATTAGTTAGGTATTTTGTAAATAAATAATTAAACCCAATTTTGTATTGCTGATTCAACTTGTTAGCCAGGGTTCGTGAAGATAACCAAGAATTCTACGATGTTCAGATGAGACTGAAATAAGGTGATGATTAATATTGACTGCTATTGATGTAAAATATTACTAGGACTTTAAGAGTCTTTTCAGAAGATAACAGCTCTATAAACACTCTTTTGTGGTGCCCCGACGTTCTAGGTAATTACATTTACATGATTAGCTCAATCAGGTAATATTAATTACAGAGAAAAGATTTTATAGAATAGCATGTCATATCACTTAGTCTTTGGCATAGCCAAAGACACGACAGGCCCATTGACAGATTTTTTACCTAGTCACCTTGGAGATTCAAACCAGCGACCTTTCGAACACTTGCTCAATGCTCTTAACGGCTAGGCTACTTGCCACCTCCTCGGAACAAGGGGTGGCTCAACTAACCCTTTGGCTCAACTTACCCCACAGTAGGTGCTCCAACCAGGTTTCCAAGTTCTTGAATAGTTTAACATGGCGTGGCACCTGCCATAACCATTATATGATGTGTATGTTGGTTTACGCACCATGAATTTACACTGCCAAGACAGATGAAAAGAGCTTGAATGATTTGCTAGCTAAACAACAAGATTACAGAGGCTAAATTGCCTCACGCCTAATGCCTTATGATAATGCAAGTTTTTCTCTCATGAAGAAACAAGAACTCTCATGAATAGTTGTGACAGTCGTTTTTCTTTTATAGAAATAATTACTGTATGTACGCATCATGACAAGGGCCAAGAGTTTTGTTTTAATTGTGTTTGCTTCTTTTAGATGTTAAGATGTCCCCTATATACCAATATTTTCTGTGAACATCAATTGCCTTACACTCCCTAAAAGTACTGGTTGTCCCGAGTCATATGTGAGAAATCACCCATTAAATAGATGTTTTATTGTCACATACACCAGACAGGTGCAGTGAAATGTGTTGTTATACAGGGTCAGCCATAGTAGTATGGTGCTCCTGAAGCAAATTAGATTTTTCACCTTGTCTGCTCAGTTATTTGAACCAGTGGCGTTTTGGTGACTGGTCCAACACTCTAACCACTACGGTACCTGCCTCCTATCGCAAACAAAACTATATGTTTCACAGACACAGGAAATAGGTTATCCAGACAAAGGAATGATTTCCTCTGCCTGTGACACTCACATCTGCACTTGCAATAGTGCATACGAAACATGTCAGTTTAGCGGATGCAACAATAGTATTTTCTTTGTGATGTTATCAGATGGATTTATAGATCTCAGGAAAAAATACTACATCATTTTTTTGAATTGAAACAAGACCACTTTGCCCCACTTTTGTTGAATACGAAAATAATAAGATTTTTCATATTTTCATAATATTTGTACTATGTACTTCAGCTTGTGTTCTCAAAAGTGAGTACACCTCAGCAATTTATTAAAATAATTACAAGAAAGGTTAGTTCTAGACTTTTCTAAAACTATGCAATATTAGCAGTTATTCTTGAAAGTCATCTCATGACAAATAATTACAGTTGAGTCTATTAAATCAAATTCAAATCAAATGTATTTATATAGCCCTTCTTACATCAGCTGATATCTCAAAGTGCTGTACAGAAACCCAGCCTAAAACCCCAAACAGCAAGCAATGCAGGTGTAGAAGCACGGTGGCTAGGAAAAACTCCCTAGAAAGGCTAAAACCTAGGAAGAAACCTAGAGAGGAACCAGGCTATGAGGGGAGGCCAGTCCTCTTCTGGCTGTGCTGGGTGGAGATTATAACAGAACATGGCCAAGATGTTCAAATGTTCATAAATGACCAGCATGGTCAAATAATAATAATCACAGTAGTTGTCGAGGGTGCAGCAAGTCAGCACCTCAGGAGTAAATGTCAGTTGGCTTTTCATAGCCGATCATTAAGAGTATCTCTACCGCTCCTGCTGTCTCCAGAGAGTTGAAAACAACAGGTCTGGGACAGGTAGCATGTCCGGTGAACAGGTCAGGGTTCCATAGCCGCAGGCAGAACAGTTGAAACTGGAGCAGCAGCACGTCCAGGTGGACTGGGGACAGCAAGGAGTCATCATGCCAGGTATTCCTGAGGCATGGTCCTAGGGCTCAGGTCCTCCGAGAGAGAGAAAGAAAGAGAGAAAGAGAAAATTAGAGAGAGCATACTTAAATTCACACAGGACACCGGATAAGACAGGAGAAGTACTCCAGATATAACGAACTGACCCTAGCCCCCCGACACATAAACTACTGCAGCATAAATACTGGAGGCTGAGACAGGAGGGGTCAGGAGACACTGTGGCCCCATCCGATGATACCCCCAGACATGGCCAAACAGGAAGGATATAACACCACCCACTTTGCCAAAGCACAGCCCCCACACTACTAGAGGGATATCTTCAACCACCAACTTACTATCCTGAGACAAGGCCGAGTATAGCCCACAAAGATCTCCGCCACGGCACAACCCAAGGGGGGGCGCCAACCCAGACAGGAAGATCACGTCAGTGACTCAACCCACTCAAGTAACGCACCCCTCCTAGGGACAGCATGAAAAAGCACCAGTAAGCCAGTGACTCAGCCCCTGTAATAGGGTTAGAGGCAGAGAATCCAAGTGGAGAGAGGGAAATCGGCCAGGCAGAGACAGCAAGGGTGGTTCGTTGCTCCAGAGCCTTTCCGTTTACCTTCACACTCCTGGGCCAGACTACACTCAATCATATGACCCACTGAAGAAATGAGTCTTCAGTAAAGACTTAAAGGTTGAGACCGAGTCTGTGTCTCTCACATGGGTAGGCAGACCATTCCATAAAAATTGAGCTCTATAGGATAAAGCCCTGTCTCCAGCTGTTTGCTTAGAAATTCTAGGGACAATTAGGAGGCCTGCGTCTGTAGTGTACGTGTAGGTATGTGCGGCAGGACTAAATCGGAAAGATAGGTAGGAGCAAGCCCATGTAATGCTTTGTAGGTTAGCAGTAGAACCTTGGAATCAGCCCTTAACAGGAAGCCAGTGTAGGGAGGCTAGCACTGGAGTAATATGATCAAATTTTTGGGTTCTAGTCAGGATTCTAGCAGCCGTATTTAGCACTAACTGACGTTTATCTAGTGCTTTATCCGGGTAACCGGAAAGTAGAGCATTGCAGTAGTCTAACCTAGAAGTAACAAAAGCATGGATTAGTTTTTCTGCATCATTTTTGGACATAAAGTTTCTGATTTTTGCAATGTTACGTAAATGGAAAAAAGCTGTCCTTGAAACAGTCTTGATATGTTCGTCAAAAGAGAGATCAGGGTCCAGAGTAACGCCGAGGTCCTTCACAGTTTTATTTGAGACGACTTTACGACCATCAAGATTAATTGTCAGATTCAACAGAAGATCTCTTTGTTTCTTGGGACCTAGAACAAGCATCTCTTTTTTGTCCGAGTTTAAAAGTAGAAAGTTTGCAGCCATCCACTTCCTTATGTCTGAAACACAGGCAATTTTGGGGCTTCACCATGTTTCATTGAAATGTACAGCTGTGTGTCATCCGCATAGCAGTGAAAGTTAACATTATGTTTTTGAGTGACATCCCCAAGAGGTAAAATATATAGTGAAAACAATAGTGGTCCCAAAACGGAACCTTGAGGAACACCGAAATGTACAGTTGATTTGTCAGAGGACAAACTATTCACAGAGAAACTGATATCTTTCCGATAGATAAGATCTAAACCAGGCCAGAACTTGTCCGTGTAGACCAATTTGGGTTTCCAATCTCTCCAAAAGAATGTGGTGATCGATGGTATCAAAGGCAGCACTAAGGTCTAGGAGCACGAGGACAGATGCAGAGTCTCGGTCTGACGCCATTAAAAGGTCATTTACCACCTTCACAAGTGCAGTCTCAGTGCTATGATGGGGTCTAAAACCAGACTGAAGCATTTCGTATACATTGTTTGTCTTCAGGAAGGCAGTGAGTTGCTGCGCAACAGCTTTTTCAAAAGTGTTTGAGAGGAATGGAGGATTCGATATAGGACAATAGTTTATTATATTTTCTTTGTCAAGGTTTGGCCTTTTCAAGAGAGGCTTTTTTACTGCCACTTTTAGTGAGTTTGGTGCACATCCAGTGGATAGAGAGCCGTTTATGTTCAACATAGGAGGGCCGAGCACAGGAAGCAGCTCTTTCAGTAGTTTAGTTGGAATAGGGTCCAGTATGCAGCTTGAAGGTTTAGAGGCCATGATAATTTTCACCATTGTGTCAAGAGATATAGTACTAAAACACATAAGTGTCTCTCTTGATCCTAGGTCCTGGCAGAGTTGTGTAGACTCAGGACAGCTGAGCTTTGGAGTAATACGCAGATTTAAAGAGGAGTCCGTAATTTGCTTTCCAATGTTCATGATCTTACCCCAAAGAAGATCATGAATTTATTACTGCTGAAGTGAAAGCCATCCTCACTTGGGGAATGCTGCTTTTTAGTTAGTGTTACGCACGCCTCTGAGAAGAGGGAACGCAACTCCCTGCTACAACTCAACTCTCTGAAGTGCAAGAGGTATGGACTGTAGGTGCGAGCAAGGATGACACAAAAGCAGAATTTACCGTTTACTAGAATTTATTTTCTTACACGGTAATATGGGGAAAAGGGGCTGGACGGAACCAAAGCAAAGAAAGTAAATATCAAAGTTCCCCCTCTCCTATCTAACCTGCCTACCCACTTAACTTACCTAACTTAACACCGCCTGGTGCCCTAACCAAAATACAGGGGGTGGTCCGCCCAGGTCTTACCTAGTGTGCCTAGACAGTAAATATACTACGGGTATATGTATGCCCTCGGGCCTCTTGCCTAAGCACTCCCAAAGTGCCTTTTCCTTCCCCCCCTGGGAACAAACGAAACAGAGTAATTATTAACGATTTCACAAACACTCACAAACACAGGACATAGCAAAACTGCTACCAACAACAACAGTACATACCACACTTTCTGATACACAACCAACACTATATCACAATCTAATTTTTCTCTCTCAATCTCCAAATCTCTACTCCAAATCTCTCCTCTCTCAATCTTCTCTTTTCTCCTGGGCCGAACACTGGCTTTTATCTTCAGGTGGCAATGGTGATTAGAGTCAGCTGCTTCTTGACGAGGGGGCGGGGTCAGCTCCAATCACCAATTAGCCTGGGGTTGACCAATCAGCTGGTTGGGGAGTACTTCAGGAAGCCATCTCCTGAAACACACACTCAAATACAAAACAGAACACAGAAACTGGGGAACGTAACAGTTAGCTTTGCGACAGTATCTAAAATACTTTTCGGATTGTTCTTATTTTCCTCAATTAAGTTGGAAAAATAGGATGATCGAGCAGCAGTGAGGGCTCTTCGATACTGCACGGTACTGTCTTTCCAAGCTAGTCGGAAGACTTCAGTTTGGTGTGGCGCCATTTCCGTTCCAATTTTCTGGAAGCTTGCTTCAGAGCTCGGAATACCAGGGAGCTAGTTTCTTATGACAAATGTTTTTAGTTTTTAGGGGTGCAACTGCATCTAGGGTATTGCACACGGTTAAATTGAGTTCCTCAGTTAGGTGGTTAACTGATTTTTGTCCTCTGACGTCCTTGGGTAGACAGAGGGAGTCTGGAAGGGCATCAAGGAATCTTTGTGTATTAGGCAGAATTTTATTTTTGCCCTATCATTCAAAAGGTGAAGATTCTTTCACAGCACTAAGTGAATGTATGGTCCAGAGGGAATCTCTCATGCATTACTGTATAAAAGAAATGTTACTCTGGTTGAAACCTAATGAAACTGAATGACTTTGATAAGAATTTGTGAATAGTCAAATGTGCTGCAAATTAATTGTACATGACCACACAAATAGTGGCTAGGCCGGTAGCCTAGTGGTTAGAGCATTAGAACGCCATTTGCACACACTGTATATATACTATTCCGTTATTGACTGTACGTTTGTGTATTCCATGTGTAACTTTGTGTTGTTTGTCTCGCACTGCTTTGCTTTATCTTGGCCAGGTCGCAGTTGTAAATGAGAACTTGTTATCAACTGGCCTACCTGGTTAAATAAAGGTGATATAAAAATAAATAAATACAAAATTGGGCCAGTAACCAAAAGGTTGCTGGATCGAATCCCTGAGCTGACAAGGTAAAAATATGTTGTTCTGCCCCTGAGCAATGCAGTTCACCCACTGTTCCCCGGGCGCCATAGATGTCGATGGCAGCCCCCCGTACCTCTGATTCAGAGGGGTTGCAGAAAATGCATTCAGTTGTACAATTGACTAGGTATCCCTAATTGCATACACTGAAAAAATGTAAGATTCTCTAATGGTTCTTCAGTGCAGCCCAGTTTAACAGCCCAGTGCAGTCAAAAAATAGATTTTCCTGTGTTTACAATATATTTCTACGCTATGAGGTTTTAATAATATTGTGAAAATAATGATAATTCCTTTTTAGTGTAAGAGCTGTTTGAAAAGACTGCCTGAAATTTCAGCTTGTTTTGGTGGGATGGTGTTTTGCCTGCCTGGTGACAGAAGCTAAGAAGCTATTTTTGCGTTGAGTTAAGTGTGGGGTTCTTGATGTGGCATCACGGTTTTTCAAAATTCTAAAAGGTTCTTGAAATGTATGGAAGCCTGCAGTTGTGTCCCTTTCATAGCACACAGGAAATTGGCTAGTGTTAACTAGTGCTGATTTTTCAGTGTAATATTTCTAGAGTTGATTCAAGTCAAATTAACACTGTAAAGAGTTAAATTAACACAGTGATGTAAAAGAACCCCAGTGTAGGTGTTGATAACCATAATTGAACCAAAACCACGTCCATTGTTATTATGTTTCCAAGCATGGTCTATTGCAGGTAGATTTGTTGAATTGTTTGACTTAATATCTATGTTTTTGCATGTACATTGATTGATGAATTAATCTTATGCTGCTCAAATATAAATAACATACATTTTTCTAAACTATTCTAATCTGTTACTTGGACTTATTGCACCCGGAAATGGTTGTTCCAGTTTGGATGTTTAAGGTAGTCTCATAGCTTAGTCTTCCCAACCTCGGCATTCATTCTGAATGCATGTTATAAAAATGAAAAATGTTGGATATCCCTACTCTGGCTGGATTCCAATAGGAATTATGCATCACTTTGCAAGCCAGCATAATGTGACTTGCAGGCCTGATGTGGCCTATAAACTATACGTTTCTGGCCACTGTAATAGGGTAAAACTAGGTCCTCAAAAGAAGGCCTGATGAAATATGAATTGTATTGTCTTTAAGAATAACATTTTAATGACAACATATTCACTTAGAATTCCACTTGGTGAAGGCCACAGGACTGAGAATTCATGAATGCAACAACCATGTGACTCTCACTTGCAAAAACAGTCATGGGTGCTACTGATAACTCAAAAAATCACTCCAAATGCACCCTGGACAATATGCTTAAAAAGCTACAGGAAGGCTATTCAATTCCGGTCCTGGAGGGCCAAAACATTTCTGGCTTCGGATTTTTGTACCATCCCATTTATGGTTCTTAAGAGACCCTAAAATGGTTCTCCTATGGCATCACTCTTAATAACCTTATTTGGTTCCAACTTTCACCTTTATTTTTAAGTGTAGATAAAGAGAGTTTTAATGCATATTGTAAAATCATACAGCAGTTAGTTTTAACATTTAGGTTGGCTGATAATTTAGCCAATGGACTGCAAATTATGATACTCAAATTGCACTTCTTTTGAACTGGAAAATGGTCCTGCATTAAATATGCTGTTGTCTAAATTGATAGCTCTGCCCGATCGCAGAAACTCTGCTTCTTGAATTTTTCATGTAGTTTTGGCCTGCAAAGACTATTTCACACCCTAGTTCGCAGCAATTGTTCAATTTCATGTAATGTTGTTCAAATCAATGAAGTCATCACACTTCAATTGAGCTTGGTTTGCCGTGACAGAGAGGGAAATAATTTTCTTGTTAGCTGGGTCACCTCAGGTGTCCAGGAAACCCACGGGGGGGGGGGGCGAGTTTGGGAAACGCTGCATTAGAAGAGCACTTCACACTTATTACCACAACATTGAAACCACGTTTATAGGCCTCTAATACACATCATACTGTAAATTCTGAGAGAGAGAGAGAGAGAGAGAGAGAGAGAGAGAGAGAGAGAGAGAGAGAGAGAGAGAGAGAGAGAGAGAGAGAGCATCCTCATCAGTGTCCACAAGGTTGTCCAACACAAGCATTATTACCAATTATTGAGGGGGAGGGAGTCTGCCAGCGAGTACGGATTTCATACAGGATGGCATGGGGTGAGATGTACTGTATCAAATGTTTCATACTTAAGTAGCAACACAACATGACAACAACACAACATGGTAGCAGCACAAACATGGTACAAACTTTGCTAGGCACAGACAACAGCACGGAGGGGAAAAAGGGAGAGACAACAATAGATCACACGAAGCAGACACAAGTGTCAGTAGCCGTGTCCATGATTGAGTCTTTGAATATAGCAATGTAAATAAAGCTGTCCAGTTTGAGTGTTTTTTGAAGCTCGTTCCAGTCCCTAGCAGCAGCGAACTGAAAAGAGGAGCAACCCAGGGATATGTGTGCTTTGGGGACCTTTAACAGAATGTGACTGGCAGAACGGGTACTGTATGTGGGGGATGAGGGTTGCAGTAGGGGAAAATGAGAGGCCTAAGAGGGTTTTATAAATAAGCATCAACTAGTTGGTCTTCTTTAGGGTATGTGAGTTTACAGTTTACAGAGGAGTGCAGTGATGTGTCCTATAAGGAGCATTAGTGGCAAATCTGATGGTTGAATGGTAAAGAACATCTAACCACTCAAGAGCACCTGTACCTGCCAATCTTCTTACCGAACCACTTGACCTTGGTTTTGGAGGTGTTCAGAACAAGGTTAAGTGCAGAGAAAGCTTGCTGGACACTAAGAAAGCTTTGTTGTAGAGCGTTTAAGAGTCTGAGCCGGGTTGTACTAAGCTAACATAAGGAATTGTTTTAAGATGTTATACCAAGGATCTCCTCCTCTTGCCTGCCCCAGCTACAGCCTCAGGTGGATCAGGACAAGATTCAGCCCCCTGAACAGCTTTCACAAGCACTGCAGAGGCTGCTGTGCGGGGGAGGCGCTCCCTTCTTTGAATGTGTGGGGTTACAAGTGCTTTTCCCAGTTGCTCCAGGAAAACCCTCCTTTTGTTCCTCTTATCAGGCATCCAGGTAGAGTGGATCTTGTTCCATATCATGAAGGCATTGCATGAGGACACATCAATGATGTTATGGAAGATGACCAGGGGACAGCGGGCAGTCATCCTCCTTCAGCTGTAAGTTCCAATCACCTTGTCCAGGTTGTCCACGCCTCCTTTATTGAGGTTGTAGTCCAGGATGATGACTGGCTTCCTGTCCTCACGATCACTGATCTCAGCTGTTTTGTGCAGTGTGCTCAGGAGGACCACATTCTTGTTCCTCTTTGGGAGGTAAGAAACTTCTGACTGCTTACCTGCTGACTGCTCAGTCATGTGAAATCCATAGATCAGGGCCTAATGAATTTATTTCAATTGCCTGATTTCCTTATATGAACTGTAAATCAATAAAATCTTGTGTATATTTATAATGAAATAATATGAAAGTAATTTATTGCCAAAAAAAGGGGTTAAATATGGGTACAAAAAATACTTTCAGATATAGGACAGACACTAGTGGCCTCATGGGTTAAATGTCATGAAGGAATATTTTAAAGGCTGCTCCTTCAGAAAAGTTTTTTCATTTCCATAGGTTTATAATACAGTGTTTACCCAGCTCTCCTGACCCATTTACTACTGTAGGACCAGTCAATATGAGTCACCAATTTGCATTCAACTAGTACAGCATTTGCCGCTAGTTCAGAGTTCTGGTGTCTTCTACTACTTGGCAGGGGTGTCATGCAAAAAAACGTCCAGAAGTCCTCCATCCAGAAGGTGGAGAATTTCGCATTTATCAAACACCTGAAACAGAGTTTTTCCTGGAATCTAGAGCAATAATCATTATGGATAATTCTAGATCAAAAATGTGTTTATTATTCTGAATATCTAAGTACACCTCTTGAGATGCATCCTCCTGACTGGTGTTCATTTTTTGTTTAATAAAAAACTAAATATGCTTCTCTGCATCTCCGCTAAACTCTGGGTAAAATATTGAAAGGAATGTGAGTCTTATTCAGTATATTTAGTAATTACTTGATTTCTAAGTCTAAAAGTCTAAAAACCTTGTCAACAGGCATGTCAGCTAAGATAGTTTAAAAGGCTAGCTAGTCTAACTTGACTGGTAGCTTGAAAGAGCTTCTTGGTAGCTAGTTATTGGGAACCTATCTGGGCTAGCTAAAGCCAACTTCATGAAATTGCTAGGTGTCTAGTACTATTACAGAGAAACATCAACAACAAAAATGTACCAAAAAATTATATATATACAGTGGGGAGAACGATTTTACAGGTTTTCCTACTTGCAAAGCAAAAATCCAGGAAGTCACATTGTATGATTTTTAAGTAATTCATTTGCATTTTATTGCATGACATAAGTATTTGATCACCTACCAACCAGTAAGAATTCCGACTCTCACAGACCTGTTAGTTTTTCTTTAAGAAGCTCTCCTGTTCTCCACTCATTACCTGTATTAACTGCACCTGTTTGAACTCGGTACCTGTATAAAAGACACCTGTCCACACACTCAATCAAACAGACTCCAACCTCTCCACAATGGCCAAGACCAGAGAGCTGTTTAGGGACATCAGGGATAAAATTGTAGACCTGCACAAGGCTGGGATGGGCTACAGAACAATAGGCAAGCAGCTTGGTGAGAAGGCAACAACTGTTGGCGCAATTATTCGAAAATGGAAGAAGTTCAAGATGACGGTCAATCACCCTCGGTCTGGGGCTCCATGCAAGATCTCACCTCGTGGGTCATCAATGATCATGAGGAAGGTGAGGGATCAGCCCAGAACTACACGGCAGGACCTGGTCAATGACCTGAAGAGAGCTGGGACCACAGTCTCAAAGAAAACCATTAGTAACACACTACGCCGTAATGGATTAAAATCCTGCAGCGCACGCAAGGTCCCCCTGCTCAAGCCAGCGCATGTCCAGGCCCGTCTGAAGTTTGCCAATGACCATCTGGATGATCCAGAGGAGGAATGGGAGAAGGTCATGTGGTCTGATGAGACAAAAATAGAGCTTTTTGGTCTAAACTCCACTCGCCGTGTTTGGAGGAAGAAGAAGGATAAGTACAACCCCAAAAACACCATCTCAACCGTGAAGCATGGAGGTGGAAACATCATTCTTTGGGGATGCTTTTCTGCAAAGGGGACAGGACGATTGCACCGTTTTGAGGGGAAGACGGATGGGGCCATGTATCGCAAGATCTTGGTAAGAGCATTGAAGATGGGTCGTGGCTGGGTCTTCTAGCATGACAGCGACTCGAAACACACAGCCAGGGCAACTAAGGAGTGGCTCCGTAAGATGATGACCTCCCGGGTGGCGCAGTGGTCTAGGGCACTGCATCGCAGTGCTAGCTGCGCCACCAGAGTCTCTGGGTTCGCGCCCAGGCTCTGTCGCAGCCGGCCGCAACCGGGAGGTCCGTGGGGCGACGCACAATTGGCATAGCGTCGTCCGGGTTAGGGAGGGTTTGGCCGGTAGGGATATCCTTGTCTCCGTATGTAAAAAATAAAAATAATAATAAAATAAAATTTAATAAAATGTATGTACTCTACTGTAAGTCGCTCTGGATAAGAGCGTCTGCTAAATGACTAAAATGTAAAAAATGTAAGAAGCATCTCAAGGTCCTGGAGTGGCCTAGCCAGTCTCCAGACCTGAACCCGTATTCGTACTCTGGACAAAGGACTCCTTGTACAAGATTCTGATGTAAGCTCAGCAAAAGTAAGAACCATTTATGATGTTATTTCGTATTTCTGTGGAAAATGTTTAGTCCTATTTTCCTTCCTTTTTGCGGGCGCTGTCTCGCTATAACGTAAGCTGTTTGTTATGGTAAAGTTATTTTTAAAAATCAAACACGGCGATTGCATTGACCTGTTTGGGCTGCAGGGGCAGTATTGAGTAGCCAGATAAAAGGTGCCCATTTCAAACGTCCTCGTACTCAATTCTTGCTCGTACAATATACATATTATTATTACTATTGGATAGAAAACTCTCTAGTTTCTAAAACCGTTTGAATTCTATCTGTGAGTAAAACAGAACTCATTTGGCACAAACTTCCTGACCAGGAAGTGGAAAGTCTGAAATCGAGGCTCTGTTCTAGGTCCTGCCTATAAATAGGCATGATACGTATTAGTATACATGCACGTCATACACCTTCCCCTAGATGTCAATAGCCAGTGAGAGAAGAAATGGAGTGTTTATCTTGGTCTGAAGTGGAATAAATCCTCTTGGAATGACGTGTCACCCATTTCCTGTTTTCAGGAAGGCGCAAGAAGGAACCAGGGATTGCCTTCTGAAAAGCTGTCGTTATAGGCGACTACTATCTCCGGCTTTGATTTTATTTGATACATGTGACAATATCATCGTAAAGTATGTTTTTTCAATATAGTTTAAAACCTGTTATGGCTGCAAGGGAAAGTATTGAGTAGCCAGATAAAAGATGCCCATTTCAAACGGCCTCGTACTCAATTCTTGCTCGTACAATATGCATATTATTATTACTCTTGGATAGAAAACACTCTCTAGTTTCTAAAACCGTTTGAATTATTTCTCTGAGTGGCAACACTTTCCCTGACCAGGAAGTGGAATGTCAGAAATATATGCTCTGTTCAACTTCCTGCCTATACATGGTCATGACACGTAGGAGTCTACGTACACTTCATACGCCTTCCTCTGGGTGTCAAGAGGATGTGAGAGAAGAAATGTTGTGTTTATCTTGGTCTGAGGTGGAATAAAAGCTATTTCTTTGACGTGACCGTCCACTTCCGGTACTCTGAAGCGCGCGACTTGGACATGGATATGCGTTCTGTTTTGCTCCCGTTATGGACGACTAACATCTTCGTCTTAGATCTTATTTGATACATGTCACCATATCATCGTAACGTATGTTTTCTCAATATAGTTTCATCAGATTATTGAAAATTTTTCGGGAGTTTTGCCGTGTTCCGTTCTCTTCCGTTTGTTTACATGGAGAGATCCGTGCAACCCAGCTAGCACGCTTGCTAAATGGAGAGAGAAAGTTGCCATTCTGAATCCAAACAACGACTCATCTGGACAAAGGACACCTTGTTCAACATACTGATGAAAGATCAGCAAAAGTAAGACCCAATTTATGATGTTATTTCATATATCTGTCGTGCATGTGAACTGGACGTGGGCGCCCAAGTGTTTCTGGCTATTGTGGCTACGCTAAAATAGCGCTACATTTTGTTTTCGTTGTAAAACACTTAATAAATCGGAAATATTGTCTGGCATCACAAGATGCCTGTCTTTCATTTACTGTACACTATGTATTTTTCAGAAATGTTTTATGATGAGTAATTAGGTATTTGACGTTGGTGTCTGTAAATATTATGGCTGCTTTCGGTGCAGTTTCTGATTGTAGCTGCAATGTAAACTATGATTTATACCTGAAATATGCACATTTTTCGAAAAAAACATATGCTATACAATAAATATGTTATCAGACTGTCATCTGATGAGGTTGTTTCTTGGTTAGTGGCTATTTATTTCTTTATTTGGCCGAATTTGTGATAGCTAGTGATGGGGTAAGAAACTGATGGAGTAAGAATAGTGGTGTCTTTTGCTAACGTGGTTAGCTAATAGATTTACATATTGTGTCTTCCCTGTAAAACATTTTAAAAATCGGACATGTTGGCTTGATTCACAAGATGTGCACCTTTCATCTGGTGTCTTGGACTTGTTAATGTGTGAAAGTTAAATATTTAAAAAAAAAAATCTTTTGAATTTCGCGCCCTGCACTTGAGCTGGATGTTGTCATAAGTGTACCGGTGTCGGGCTGCAGCCCAAACAGGTTAATCAGATTATTGAAATTTTTTCGGGAGTTTTGCCGTGTTCCGTTCTCTTCCGTTTGTTGACATGGAGAGATTCGCGCCACTTGGCAAGTGTGCTTGCTAAATCGAGAGGGAAAAAGGCCGTTCTAAATCCAAACAACAATTGTTCCCGACAAAGGACCCCTTGTACAACATTCTGATGAAAGATCAGCAAAAGTAGGACCAATTTTATGATGCTATTTCATATATCTGTCGAACATGTTGTGCTAGTCGTTTGCGCCTAGCTTTTGGGTACTCTCTCGCTATACCTAAGCTGGATGTCGTAATGAAGTTATTTTTAGAATTCTAACACAGCGATTGCATTAAGAACTAGTGTATCTATCATTTCATATACAACATGTATTTTTTAGTTATGTTTATGAATAGCTATTTGGTCAGAATATGTGTGTCAGAAAAAGTGTCAGAAAAAAATATCTGGATGTTGTGTGAAAAATATGCTACATTAGCACACTGATTTCAGCTCTAAATATGCACATTTTCGAACAAAACATAAGTGAAGTGTATGTATAACCTGATGTTATAGGACTGTCATCTGATGAAGAATATCAAGGTTAGTCAAAAATTATATATCTTTTACTGGTTTGTTACGATCGCTAACTTTTACTGCTGGGAAATGGCTTGTCTTTCTGGCTATTGTGGTAAGCTAATATAACGCTATATTGTGTTTTCGCTGTAAAACACTTAATAAATCGGAAATATTGGCTGGAATCACAAGATGCCTGTCTTTCATTTGCTGTACACTATGTATTTTTGAGAAATGTTTTATGATGAGTAATTAGGTATTTGACGTTGGTGTCTGTAATTATTCTGGCTGCTTTCGGTGCAATTTCTGATTGTAGCTGCAATGTAAACTATGATTTATTCCTGAAATATGCACATTTTTCGAACAAAACATAGATTTATTGAATAACATGTTATAAGACTGTCATCTGATGAAGTTGTTTGTTGGTTAGTTTGGTTGGTTCTTGGTTAGTTAGGTTGGCTTTGTGCATGCTACCTGTGCTGTGAAAAATGTCTGTCCTTTTTTTGTATTTGGTGGTGAGCTAACATAAATATATGTGCTGTTTTCGCTGTAAAACATTTTAAAAGTCGGACATGTTGACTGGATTCACAAGATGTGTACCTTTCATTTGCTGATTTGGACTTGTTAATGTGTGAAAGTTAAATATTTCTAAAACATATATTTTGAATTTCGCGCCCTGCACTTGAAGTGGCTGTTGTCATATTGTGGGCGGCCTCGGGCTTGCAGCCAGAAGAAGTTCGTTATCATCCCCAAAATATATTAATTTTTTCACTAACCTTCTCAGAATTCTTCCGATGACACTCCTGTAACATCATATTACAACATACATATAGAGTTTGTTCGAAAATGTGCATATTTAGCCACCAAAATCATGGTTAGACAATGATAAAAGTAGCCCATCTGGTCAGAAAATGTCGTGCGCCATATTAGACAGTGATCTAGTCTTATACATAAATACTCATAAACTTGACTAAAAAATATAGGGTGGACAGCGATTGATAGACAATTTAATTCTTAATACAATCGCGGAATTACATTTTTTAAATTATCCTTACTTTTCAATACAGGTTGCGCCAAGCGAAGCTACACCTAACAAAATGGCAGAACGTGCGTTTTACATTTTTCTACAGAACAACGATTTATCATCTTAAATATTTCTTACTATGAGGTGATCTTCCATCAGAATCTTGGGCAATGTATCCTTTCTTGGGTCTAATCTTCTTTTGGTCGAAAGATGTCCTCTTGTCTGTCGAAATGCCCACTAACGTTCGACCGGGACCCCGAAACGTGCCCGGCGCTTCAAAGTGCACAACAAAGCAATGCCTCAAAATTGCACTAAACGGATATAAATTGCTATAAAACGGTTCAAATTAACTACCTTATGATGTTGTTAACCTGTTGGGGATGGGGGCGCTGTTTAGACTATTTATGCTAATTTGGCTAATTTTTTAAACGGCTTCCCACAAAATCCTTGATCGTACAATATGCATATTATTATTATTATTGGATAGAAAACAGTCTATAGTTTCTATAGGAGTTGAAATTTTGTCTCTAAGTGGAACAGAGCCCATTCTACAGCAATTTCCCTGACATGGAGTCAGATTTGAGAAATGTTGGCCACTTTTCTGAAGTCAGTTAAAAGGGCACTGTCGTTGCTATGACTATACGGACACTTCTTACGTCTTCCCCTGGATGCCTTTACGTGATGACGATTCCAACGGGGTCGATTGCGCGTTCACAGGCCCTACAAATGAAAAAACCCTGAAGCTAGTCATTCTTTGGGAGCTGCGTCATGAGCCTAGAGGACACCGGCGCGCACCTGTTCCAAGCGTTAGTTTAGCCTGTTATATTTCTCCGGTCATCTTTTCACTCGTTATAGGAGTTAAAAACATCATAAAGTAGTTAATTTAAAGCGTTTTATAGCAATTTATATCCGTTTAGTGCGATTTTGGGACATTTATTTTTGCAACGATGTGAAAAGTTGGGCACGCTTTTCAGTTCATCCCGAACGCAGTTGACATTTCCACATGGCAAGAGGACAGCTTTCCACCAAAAGACGATTTCTCCCAAGAAAGGATCCTTTGCCCAAGATACTGATGGAAGAACAGCTCAAGGTAGGACATTTTTATTATGATAAATCGTGTTTCTGTCGAAACATTTTAGTGGCTTAGGACGCCATGTTTTTTGACGTAGCTTCGCTTGGCGCAAACTGTATTGAAAAGTAAGGATAAATTAAAAAATGTAATAACGCAATTGTATTAAGAATTAAATTGTCTATCAATCCCTGTCCACCCTATATTTTTTAGTCACGTTTATGAGTATTTATGTATAAGAGTAGATCACTGTCTAAGTGGCGCAAGGACATTTTCTGACCAGCTGAGCTACATTTCACATTGTCTAACCATGATTTTGGTGGCTAAATATAAACATTTTCGATCAAACTCTATATGGATTGTGTAATATGATGTTACAGGAGTGTCATCGGAAGAATTCTGAGAAGGTTAGTGAAAAAATTAATATCTTTTGGCGATGTTGACTTTTATCGCTCACTTTGGCTAGAATCAATGCTGGGCTGCTAATTGCTATGTGCTAAGCTAATATAACGATTTATTGTGTTTTCGCTGTAAGACACTTAGAAAATCTGAAATATTGTCTGTATTCACAGGATCTGTGTCTTTCGATTCGTGTATGCTGTGTATTTTTACGAAATGTTTGATGATTAGTAGTTAGGTAAACACGTTGCTCATTGTAATTATTCTAGTCCATTTGTGATGGTGGGTGCAATTGTAAACTATGCCATATACCTGAAATATGCACTTTTTTCTAACAAAACCTATCCCATACCATAAATATGTTATCAGACTGTCATCTGATGAGTTTTTTTGTTGGTTAGGGGCTATAAATATCTTAGTTTAGTCGAATTGGTGATGGCTACTGGTGTTGGTGGACAAATAAAAGATGGTGGATTATGCTAATGTGTTTTTAGGTAATAGATGTACATCTTTACATATTGTGTCTTCCCTGTAAAACATTTTAAAAATCGGAAATGTTGACTGGATTCACAAGATCTGTGTCTTTCATTAGCTGTATTGGACTTTAATGTGTGAAAGTTAAATATTTAAAAAAAATATTTTTTTTGAATTTCGCGGCACTGGTTTTTCAGTGGGGGGGGGGGGGGTGTGCCGCTAGCGCCACGCTGATCCTAGACAGGTTAACACCTATAACGAGTAAAAATATGACCGGAGAAATATTACTGGCTAAACAACAGCTTGGAAGAAGGCGAGTCCGACATCCTTCGCGCGCCAGGCGCAGGCAGCCAAAGAAAGTTACTTCCGGTATTTGGTGATTTATAGAGGCACTGATTGCGCAATCGACTCCATTCAAAGCGTCATCACGTACTGACATCCAGGGGAAGACGTAAGAAGTGTCTGTTTCTCCATAGCATTTACACGGACCTTTAAACTGACTCCAGATCAGGGGCCAAGATGTCTGAAATCTGACTCCCTATCATGAAAAGTGCTGTAGATTGAGTTCTGTTTCGCCATTCTGTTTATTTTTGTTTATCTGTCGGTCCCAGTCGCGAACTCAGGCTATGTGTGTAGTTAACTGACCCTTTCTGCCCATTCATTGCCATTTTACCTGTTGTTGTTGTCTTAGCTGATTAGCTGTTGTTGTCTTACCCGTTGTTGTCTTAGCTAGCTCTCCCAATCAACATCATACCTCTGATACCTCCTTTGTCCCACCTCCCACACATGCGGTGTCCTCACCCATTTTAACCAGCATGTCCAGAGAGGAAACCTCTCTTATCTTCACTCAGTGCCTGGGCTTACCTCCGCTGTACCCGCACCCCACCATACCCCTGATTGCACATTATGCCCTCAATCTATTCTATCACGCCCAGACATCTGCTCCTTTTATTCTTTGTCCCCAACACTCTAGACAACCAGTTTTGATAGCCTTTAGCCGTACCATCATCCTACTCGTCCTCTGTTCCTCGGGTGTTGTGGAGGTAAACCCAGGCCCTGCGTGTCCCCAGGCACCCTCATTTATTGACTTCTGTGATCGAAAAAGCCTTGGTTTCATGCATGTTAACATCAGAAGCCTCCTCCCTAAGTTTGTTTTACTCACTGTTTTAGCACACTCCGCCAACCCTGATGTCCTTGCCGTGTTTGAATCCTGGCTTAGGAAGGCCATCAAAAATTCGGAGTTTTCCATACCCAACTACAACATTTTCCGTCAAGATAGAACTGCCAAAGGGGGAGGAGTTGCAATCTACTGCAGAGATAGCCTGCAAAGTTTTGTCATACTTTGCAGGTCTATGCCCAAACAGTTCGAACTTCTAATTTTAAAAATGAATCTCTCCAGAAACAAGTCTCTCACTGTTGCCGCCTGTTATCGAACCCCCTCCTCTCCCAGCTGCGCCCTGGACACCATATGTGAATTGATCGACCCCCCATCTAGCTTCAGAGTTCGTTCTGTTAGGTGACCTAAACTGGGATATGCTTAACACCCCTGCAGTCCTACAATCTAAGCTAGATGCCCTCAATCTCACACAAATCATCAAGGAACCAACCAGGTACAACCCTAAATCCGTAAACATGGGCACCCTCATAGACCTCATCCTGACCCACTTGCCCTCCAAATACACCTCTGCTGTTTTCAATCAGGATCTCAGCGATCACTGCCTCA
Source organism: Salvelinus fontinalis (assembly GCF_029448725.1). Classification (NCBI taxonomy): domain Eukaryota; kingdom Metazoa; phylum Chordata; class Actinopteri; order Salmoniformes; family Salmonidae; genus Salvelinus; species Salvelinus fontinalis. The sequence goes on from NC_074677.1 coordinate 27,421,746, forward strand.
TTGCCTGTATCCGCTATGGGTCCGCGGTCAAACGACCACCCCTCACCACTGTCAAACGCTCCCTAAAACACTTCTGCGAGCAAGCCTTTCTAATCGACCTGGCCCACGTATCCTGGAAGGATATTGACCTCATCCCGTCAGTCGAGGATGCCTGGTCGTTCTTTAAAGTAATTTCCTCACCATCTTAGATAGGCATGCCTCTTTCAAAAAATGCAGAACTAAGAACAGATATAGGCCTTGGTTCAGTCCAGACCTGACTGCCCTTGACCAGCACAAAAACATCCTATGGTGGACTGCAATAGCATCGAATAGTCCCCGCGATATGCAACTGTTCAGGGAAGTCAGGATACAATACACGCAGTCAGTCAGGAATGCAAAGGATAGCTTTCTCAAGCAGAAATTTGCATCCTGTAGCTTAGTTCAACTGTCGTATCCCATAGAACCCAAAATAGAGCTCCTTTGTTTGTAAACATTGTAATTGTAAAAAGTGTATAGCCTCAAAAAATGGTTAAAACTATCATTTTGATATCACAGATGGTCAATCTTTGTATCCATAGCTCTGTCCAAGAATTTGAGAGTCGCAACATTTCTCCAGCCTTATCGCAAAAGCAGTGCTATTCTGGAACCGCAAAACAGTGCTATTCCTGGTTCTGTTTCTGTTCCTTTACATTTTTGGTTATTTTATAGTGTTCGGTTCTGTTCCCTGAACTGGTTCCAACCCCTGGTAGCTACAACAAAGCACCTGATACTAATAATAAAAAGCAGGCACTAGTGTAGATAACACATTGTAATGTGTACAATGTGAAAAGCCTCATACTTTCACACCCTGATCTTTGTGATTGTCTCCACCCCCTCCAGGTGTCGCCCATCTTTCCCATTATCCCCTGTGTATTTATACCTGTGTTCTCTGTTTGTTTGTTTTCAGTTCGTCTTGTTTGTCAATGTAACGGATGTGAAATGGCTAGCTAGTTAGCGGGTACGCGCTAGTAGCATTTCAATCAGTTACGTCACTTGCTCTGAGACTTTAAGTAGGGTGGCCCCTTGATCTGCAAGGGCCGCGGCCTTTGTGGAGCGATGGGTAGCGCTGCTTCGTGGGCGACCGTTGTTGATGTGTGCAGAAGGTCCCTAGTTCGCGCCCGTGTCGGGGCGAGGGGACGACGTAAGGTTGTACTGTTACATTGGTGCCGTGACCCGGATCACTGGTTGCTGCGGAAAAGGAGGAGGTTGAAAGGGGGGTGAGTGTAACGGATGTGAAATGGCTAGCTAGTTAGCGGGTACGCGCTAGTAGCATCTCAATCAGTTACGTCACTTGCTCTGAGACTTTAAGTAGGGTTGCCCCTTGCTCTGCAAGAGCCGCGGCCTTTGTGGAGCGATGGGTTGCGATGCTTCGTGGGCGACCGTTGTTGATGTGTGCAGAAGGTCCCTAGTTCGCGCCCGTGTCGGGGCGAGGGGACGACGTAAAGTTGTACTGTTACATCAAGTCAACCAGTGTTTTTCTCTCAGCTCCTATTTTTACCCAGTCTCTCTTTTTCTCACCATCCTGGTTTTGACCCTTGCCTGTCCTGTCTCTGAGCCCGCCTGTCTGACATCTCTGCCTGCCCCTGACCTTGAGCCTGCCTGCTGTCCTGTACCTTTGCCCCACCTCTAGATTACCGACCTCTGCCTGGCCCGACCCTGAGCCTGCCTGCCGTCCTGTACCTTTCCCCCACTACTCTGGTTATAGACCCCTGCCTGCCTTGACCTGCCATTTGCCTGCACTGTTGCTGTAATAAACATTGTTACTCCGACACAGACTGCATCTGGGTCTTACCTTCAACCTGATACATACAGTACAACCTTTTCGGTTTTTGGTAATTATACTGTCTTGTATTTGGTGTCAGATGCATTTTTATTTAGCTTTATTCAGACAGATTTCAAGTAATTATGGTTGGTTAAATTAATAATTTTCCTGTTAGTGTTATTGCCCATCAATGTGCTGTGTCTGCTACTGTATATAGGGCAAATGGTAATGTGTACCACACAGTACATATTAAGAACATTCATGTTAGAAAATATACAGACACTGCCTCTTGCAACCTTACGATACCCTTGGTCTTTCACTGTGGATTTAGAAAAACATTGAGGTCCATGAAATTGCTTTCTTCATCCATGGATATCACAGACTACACAAAACCGAATCATCTGACTTCACCATTATGTCAGGTTACCTGACGTGAACCCCAAGGCACATACCAGGTAAATTATTTCAGGTCTGCTGCATGCCAAATAATTGGAATGGACATGTCACGGTATCATCTTCCCAAGATACTGTTCACCACACAGCAAATTAATTCCACCACAGGAGTCATAGCAAAATAATTGTATCATACCCTCTCCATCCATCCCATACTGTGTGAATTCCATAAAGTGGCCTACGCTTTGTAAACTGCTAACATTTTTGCTAGTGATCTTCATTGATTTTCTTTTCCATTTAAAAGGAAGGTAAAGGGAAGGTGTTGCATACAATAGTTTCATTCCACTGGACTGAATGAAGAATTAATTCAATGCTACTAAGCTTTACATTAATGCTGTTAAAAATGTATGAGTAAACTCATACTGTTGGATGTCTCCATACCTCATATGTAAGGAAGGTTTGTAATTTTCTTTCAGATAAATTATGTAATTGATGTTGTCTTAAGAGATAGAAACTGGGGTATGAAAAATTCACAATATTATATCCATCCTATATTGTAGTTGTTTTTTATTCTGTGTGCTTGTTGTTTTTTCATGGTTTCCACCTCTGACTTTTTCTTTAGCTAAAGCAATTTTTTTCAGTGACTCAGCAATGGCCTCACCTGACGTCTCATACAATGGACAAGCACAGAGAGGTCAAGAGACAGAGCAGGGCAGTAAGCACATGTGAAGAACCGAGAGGAGAGGAGGAGAGGAAAGGTTAGGGGCAGCTTAAGCTTCTGAACAACCATCCACTTACAAAACTCACATCTCAGGAGGGTAACCTTGGTGTGTCCAGATAAAGGCTTCGGGACGAGATGCGGGAGAGGGCAGATTCAGGAGAAATTTGAATTCTGTATGGAGGTCACATGTGGGCAATAGAGTGGACCCTTACGTGAATAGTAAGCCCTTCCCTTCTCTCCGTATTATGTGCTATAAGGAATCAGTGCTTTAAGGAACCATTGGCTCAGATGAGGCTTCACCGCCCTGTTATCAGTGCCTCATGATGTCATGTTAATGTCTATTTGTGGTAAATTGCATGACATGACAATGTCCTGTTGCATTATTCATTCTTCTCTTCCCATCTCTTCCTATACGTTGTTAGAGTTTGATTGTGGTCTTTGGGTTGGCAGTCAGTTCTGGTTTGTCACTGCAAGCCTTTATGATAAGCAAAGTGCAATATTGTATTAGGACATTACACCATTTGAAGGCCCCAAAAATGTTAAGGCTATGAAATTATTCTGGAATTACCATGTATTTGAAAGCTTTTTAGGTCATCAAAATTTGAGCATTAGCTTGAATATAGTAAATGTCTCTCACGCTGGAAATGTCTTTGATGTCAATTTTTCCTCAGTTGTATATTTCAAATATGACTGTTAATGACCTAGTTACCAAATCCTTTGCATTTCTGTTTGATGAAAGTCTTAGTTAATTAGACCATGTACCTGAAAGCTACAACAAATAGCTCCACAGTGGTGAAATATGTATACCTGCTCTTTGTAGCTACACTTAAATAGGCGAAATAAGACATTAACAGGTGTAATATTCTATTACATGTCGAGCCCTGATATGCCTCTATCATGGACACCAGAAGGTAGGTACGCTAGCCATAATGAGCTAGTATCATAATGTACTTTTTGGCTTAGCTTGCACTCAGCCCCATTAAAATCAAAGTAACATTTAGCACCAATGTCTTTACTGTCAGCAGTCTGGTGTCAACAAAGGCAGTCATATGCTGAGATGCTCTGAAGCAGGCTAATGGACGATGGACTGCTGGGCTAAACAGGTTGAGGAGAGAACAGGCTCCCCTCCCTGCCAACTGTACTCTGTGTGTGTGCACGTGTGCGGGTGTGTGTGTGCGCGCATACGTGAATGTGTGTGTATGTGAGTCTCTATAGGCCTGAGCATCCAAGAGACCAGCCGAGAGATATCTAATCAAGACAAAGGTTGGCTTAACAGCTCAATTAGCAGCAGTGATTAAGCACTGGGAAGTGAAGGGCACACACACACAAATCATTGGGCTAACGCTGTATACAGTAGGGTAGAGTGCTGTGTCACGCATGCATTATCTTAGAACAAGAGTCAAGGAAACACCAGGAATGAGCTTATTAGCCAGCATGTCACCCACAGCAGCACATAATAACACCATCTTGTTTATATTAAAGGGAAAGATCGATGTGAGCTGCAGAATTAAAACAACATCCCGTTTCATTCAAATACCTCATTCATTTCACAGAGACAAAATATACTTGAATATGAAAGATATCAGCTAGCTGTGATACTGTATTGGTGTGTGTCTGTCCCAGGATTCTATTCAACTGGTGGGTGATGTTTATGGAGTTAACCAGTAGGGGGCAGAGTCTGATTGGGAAAGTTTGTCAAACGCTATTCAAACTTTTCTATGCCTGCATAGCGGTCCCCCTTTACCAAAGAACATCAGTCAAGTTTATGATGAAATATGTGCATGTGAGGCAATGTGGATGCAAAGCTGCTGTAACATAGCAAGTATTTTACTGTTTTTACCCCCCATTGTCCTACTGAGCATGCATAACTTTTCTTTACATTTACCTGGAATGGAATTGCTGCTCTCTATTCAGCACATGGTCTATGCTGTTCTTGGAAATACATTTCTTGTCACAATATATTCTACAGTGGGGAATAAAGACTATAGAGTAACCTGAAGAGTTATTCAATGTTTATAAATGTACAGTACTAGCTGACAGGAAAAATGAAAAATTACAGTCAAGGAAACTGTACAGTTGTTCCCATTGAAAGATGACTGAATGGTTTCCTTCAGTAAGAGAAAGGATGAGGCATGGTTTCCTTCTGTAAGAGAAAGGATGAGGAATTGTTTCCTTCAGTAAGAGAAAGGATGAGGAATGGTTTCCTTCAGTAAGAGAAAGGATGAGGAATGGTTTCCTTCTGTAAGAGAAAGGATGAGGCATGGTTTCCTTCAGTAAGAGAAAGGATGAGGAATGGTTTCCTTCAGTAAGAGAAAGGATGAGGAATGGTTTCCTTCAGTAAGAGAAAGGATGGGGAATGGTTTCCTTCAGTAAGAGAAAGGATGGGGAATGGTTTCCTTCAGTAAGAGAAAGGATGAGGAATGGCAACGGTGGCTGTGTCTTTAAAATGAAAGGATCTATAAATCAAGCAAGATTATTGGAAATGTTATGACAATAGCTCATGTACCAGAGACTAATTCCTTCCCTTCCTATGGAGAAATGGAGAAGTTGTAACATGCCACCCTCTAATTGACGATATAAGATCTCTTAACGAATTACAGAAAGTCCTAATACAATGTTGGTCGAAATGCTTTCAGTGTCTGCATCTGCATTCCATGCGGGAACAATATAACTGTTGGACCTTGATCTTTGAACGTAGATTTGCTTCTATAATATTAACAATAACAGTGCCTTTAAAAAATGTTTGAATCCGACAATCCAAACATACACTGAGTGTACAAAATATTAGGAACACCTTCGTAATATTGAGTTGAACCCCTTTTGCCCTCAAAACAGCCTCAATTCGTCGGGGCATTGACTCTACAAGGTATAGAAATAGTTCAGAGGGATGCTGGCCCATGTTGACTCCAATGCTTCCCTCAGTTGTGTCAAGTTGATTGGATGTTGGTGGTCCATGGTGGTGGACCATTCTTGATACACACAGGAAACTGTCAAGCGTGAAAATCCCAGCAGCGTTGCAGTTCTTGACACACTCAAACCGGTGCAACTGGCACCTACTACCATACCCTGTTCAAAGGCACTTAAATCTTTAATCTTACATATTCACCCTCTGAACGACACACATACATAATCCATGCCTTAATTGTCTCAAGGCTTAAAAAATATTCTTTAACCTTGTCACGTTCTGACCCTAGTTATTTTGTTATTTCTTTGTTTTAGTGTGGTCAGGGCGTGAGTTGGGTTATCTATGTTCGTTTTTCTATGTTGGTTTTTTCGTTTGGCCTGGTATGATTCTCAATCAGAGGCAGGTGTCGTTAGTTGTCTCTGATTGAGAATCATACTTAGGTAGCCTTTTTTCACCTGGGTTTCGTGGGTGGTTATTTTCCGTGTCTGTGTTTGTTCCACACGAAACTGTTTCGGTTTGTATTTCACGTGTCGTTTATTGTTTTTGTTTCTGTGTTTGTTCGTTAATAAAGAGCATGAACACGTATCACGCTGCGCATTGGTCCTCCGATCGTTGTTACAAAGAGGACAGCCGTTACAAAGGAGGAGGAGGACAGCCGTTACAAACCTCCCCTTCATCTACACTGATTGAAGGGGATTTAACAAGTGACATCAATAAAGGATGATAGCTTTCACCTGGATTCACCTGGTCAGTCTGTGTCATGGAAAGAGCAGGTGTTCCTAATGTTTTGTACACTCAGTGTATGTGTACAAAGATAATTGCTTGGGCTATAGGTCAATGGTTCACTGGCAAAGTAAGCCTACCTCTAGCTAACTGCAAAAGTAATGATCTCTGTTGATGTGAAGGACTACAACCAATCAAAAAGTAACTTTTCTACCTGTTTTTGGCAATACATCCAAAACACTTCAGACTGAACTTCTCAAAGGACAAAGTGTGGTCATAGCCTTTGTTTTGATAAGCACTTTAATACTTACAGTATTTAGAGGGACACAGTATTGGCTGTTGACAGTAAATCAGCTTGACTTTAAGCATGTATCATTACTTTCCATGGCCGACTAGTCCCAGGAGCCTAAAACTCAGAAATACACACCCGCAAACAAGCACGCAGTCGCGCGCTCCCCCCACCCTGCCCCCCCACACACGCACACACACACACACACACACACACACACACACACACACACACACACACACACACACACACACACACACACACACACACACACACACACACACACACACACACACACACACAGCACACAACACCACCTGGTCTCTGTGATGGGAACCGTCGGCTGGCTCAAAACAAATAATGGAAAAGCTTAGAAGATTTTTCATTAACAAACATGAAGATGCAGCTGGCACCCAGTCAGTTATGCAAGATGTGTCCTCATTTCGAGAGGTGACTCGAGGAGTGGGACAGCTCTGCTGGTGAACTGACATAACGCTTTGGGACACATATAAAATAGTTAATGGCATATTTGAGAAATGAAATTGTTTCTTCCCCCTATGACATTGTCATATTGTGTTGCATGTTGTTGTGTCTCTGACCTGCTGGGGAAGGGTGTGTTTGGCTGTGGTATGTTGTTTTGTTTTTCAGAGCGTTCCCACACATTTTTATTGGCTTTATTGCAAGCAAAGGAGCCCCTTTGTGTACAGAACAATGTGTACACTGGGGTATAGGACACTGTCCGAAGTAGTTCTTTGATTTAGCTTTATGAAAGTTTTAAAAAATTATGCAGATACAGTCAATTAACTTAAAGTTAGTTCAATCAATTCATAGAAATTTCACATTATCTAATTAAGTAGTAGTTAAGGAGTTGATTTCACTTTTTTTTCCTTAATTGATTGCTGTTTATTCTGGAAGGCTCTTAGTAATGTGTACAAGCTGGGAAGAATTTCTATCCATCACTTTTCTAAAAACAGAGCCCATCTATTTACTGCCAGGATGTTCCTCGACCACCCACAGTTTGTTTCTAACACCGGACCCTATTTGTGTACAGAAATATAGGACTTTCCATAGTTAGTTTGAACTCTTCTCTTCATCCTGTTTGTTTTTGTATTCGTCAGGTTGCAATTAGTGCTGGATGTTTGTCAAGCACCGCGCTGTCACTGCTGAGAAATCCACAGGGAATTCTAACCCAAGTGATGTCACCTATAAAACCTCTAAGATGGTGTTCACAAGATAGCCTGCATTTACACAATCAGAACAGAACTGTCCATTTAACCCCCTCAAACAAATCCCGCTGTACGTCTTGAAACCTTTTAACATCCGAGGGAATGAGAGGGAGTGAGTGATGGACCTAGCAGCCCTCCCTCTCCATCCCAAGGGCTCGATACGATTGCACAGCAATGTCATTTCCTCTCTGGGTCTCAGGGGACGGATCTCCTTTCACAGAGCTGGTTTCCAATTACCAACGTTCTCCTTTCACAGAGCTGGTTTCCCATTACCAACGTTCTCCTTTCACAGACTTGGTTTCCAATTACCAACTTTCTCCTTTCATAGAGCTGGTTTCCCATTACCAACTTTCTCCTTTCACAGAGCTGGTTTCCCATTACCAACTTTCTCCTTTCACAGAGCTGGTTTCCCATTACCAACTTTCTCCTTTCACAGAGCTGGTTTCCCATTACCAACTTTCTCCTTTCACAGAGCTGGTTTCCCATTACCAACTTTCTCCTTTCACAGAGCTGGTTTCCCATTACCAACTTTCTCCTTTCACAGAGCTGGTTTCCCATTACCAACTTTCTCCTTTCACAGAGCTGGTTTCCCATTACCAACTTTCTCCTTTCACAGAGCTGGTTTCCCATTACCAACTTTCTCCTTTCACAGAGCTGGTTTCCCATTACCAACTTTCTCCTTTCACAGAGCTGGTTTCCCATTACCAACTTTCTCCTTTCACAGAGCTGGTTTCCCATTACCAACTTTCTCCTTTCACAGAGCTGGTTTCCCATTACCAACTTTCTCCTTTCACAGAGCTGGTTTCCCATTACAAACGTTCTAAAATGGGCACCCGAGTGGCGGAGCGGTCTAAGGCACTACAGACCCTGGTTTCGATTCCAGGGTGTATCACACCTGGCCGTGTTTGGGACTCCCATAGGGTGGTGCACAATTGGCCCAGCGTCGTCCGGGTTAGGGTTTGGCCGTGGTAGGCCGTCATTGTAAATAAGAAGTTGTTCTTAACAGACTTGCCTAGTTAAATTAAAAAATATATATAAATGTGCAGCACAGGCTCAGGCCCCCAGGGACATATTCAGAGGCCTGCTTTTAGCCTTTGTGGATAAATTGCTTAAATATAATTGCAACTTCTAGCAGTGTGTGTCTCTTACGCCTATTCTACTTGAGGACATCTTTCTGTTGAGTAGACTAATTTAGCATTTAGGACTAAGCATGTGTGGCCCAGTCCTGGCCAATGCTGCCAGGCCTCTCAATAAGACATACTGTTGAATCCAAAAATTAAAGCCCAGTGCTGCAGTGCTGTTGTCAACATGAATGGCATGACCTTCCTTCGAGATTAGGTTGCAGGTGTCTAATTTGCCATCTGACAAGAAACAGTGCCATTGATTGCAATTTTTGGGCCTTTGACAATATTAGCGCCATATGTCGCAATCATGCTCCAAGAGCGCCACTTCCCATTTCTCATTGTGTGTCCTCGACATTTGGCGAGTGCGCTTATCTGCTTAATGTGTGTATGATGTACATCTCCCATTGCAGCTCTCCCTCATAGCATTGCCATAGCAATTCTTAACACAGCTAGGCCTATTAGGCATGCATTAAAACAGTTCCGGGTGCTACGCCATGTGCTATTGCACAAGTAAATAGAGAAAGCGATTGGCGTCAAGCCTGTACATCATCGCCAGTCAGCAGCTAATGAAGATCTGCTGAATCTGGTTTGGGATTGAGGTGCTTCACGATCTCCCACCATTAGAAGGTTTGAGTTCCTTTGTCGCCACAGATCTGTGGCATCAATCTATGTTAATGTTCTGTTCTCAACATGCTACGCTCTACAGTTCCGTTTATACTGCTTGGCTATCATAAGATGTTATCACTAGTCCCAGGAAGGCAAGAATACATTATATTATTAATATAATATGATAACTAATAAATGCCATTTAACAGACGCTTTTATCCAAAGCAACTAACAGTCATGTGTGCATACATTTTACGTCAAGTGGTCCCAGTAATTGAACCCACAATCCTGTCATTGCAAGCACCATGCTCTTGCAACTGCGCTACAGAGGACATCACAGTGAATGTGAAATGCTGTAAAGCTGGTGAGAAGATTTTTTCTCAGATATAAACTTGAACTGCTTTTCTACCTCAGTTTCTACCTTACAGTGAAAGTGGTTGAAAGAGAACACCCTTTGAGGATTTTTCCTCTAGATCCCTATCTATCGGTTCAAACCAAAATGTTTACAGTATAGACAGGAAGGTCAGAGGCTGGGGTCAAAGTTATGAGGGCTCGGCAGCGCTGCAAAAGTCTGTGGGCCATCTGGCCTGGGGCCCGGGGCTGGGCCGCAAGGGAACACAATGGTAGTGCAGGTTTCCCACACTTTAAAAGTTACCCGGTCCAGGGTTTGTCTTTCATTGTTGCAACTAAATTCTTGAAGAATCTTGCGGTGTCTAAGCTCAGGCTATCACTGCATATCTCTCTGACCTTGCACTCCCAAACACTCTAAATGTACCTTCAGCAGTCAAGCAAGGAGGCATTTTCCTTGGTGGTGGTCAATCTCTAGGATAAACAACAACAACTAAAACATCCAGAACATTCCTTTATTAACGACTCTGCTAAAATATTCTGGGCACACTGACTGCCAACCAACCAGGCATACTTAGCTTCACAATATCATTTGAAGCACTCAACAACGCTCTATTGTCACAGGCCAAAAAAGTACCAGAAACCAGATACATGCCTAGCAGTTCAGTAATTAGTACAGACTTCCTTATTTAACGCAGCATGTCACCAGACCAGGACACACTCTAATTACGTCCCCAAGGCATCCCCTAGCTAGCTGGGTCTCCTGGTAGAAGGGAACTGTAATTAAAGCCTGGGTCTCTTTCACAGTTCACTCTCTGGCTCCTGTCAGGCCCTCTAATGGCTTCCATATGAGGCACTTTAAGAGCGGTGAGTGGGATTAATATTGGCTGGTCGGAGGGGAAATGGCCATCCTGGGAGTTACCTGTCAGGGCCCCGTGCTGCGGTGAGCCCCTCTTCTCTCCTTAGTCGGTCGCCCCAAAGCGATGGCTGTTGCACAACACCGAGACGAGAGAGACGAAGACGGACGTCACCGCTGAGGTATGAGGGAGGAGACAGAGAGAGAGATGGGACAAAGCAGAGGGAAATTCACACCAGATGAGGATGGACTCTAGCTGGGCAGTGGGCAGGAGTGATGCATGGCAGAAGCCTGCTCTTGGCCAGAGTCCCCTTTTCCAGGGGTGACTGGGTTTACAGGAACTATTGCTGTGGTCTATAGTTAGGACCATGTATTCCTGGACTTTTAAGTTTCCTTTTTCCCCACACACTGTGTAATAACATGTTATTACTACAGTAATTACACATATACTGCACAGGTTTAAGATCAACTGAATGTGTTACCAGCTCATCTACAACATATTCAAAACACCGAATCAATTGATTTACTTGATTCCTTACAGATGGAGCATATTATAATCAAAGATAACTACTTACTTATTTTTCTGTTAGAGTTCCAGAGAACATCATTGGCATAGTTTACAGCTTCACTTCTGTGGTGGAGCAGAAACAGCTGTGTATGTGCTGCACCTCTGCTGACAGTGTGCCTTGCTCAAGGGCGTCAAAGTAATGTATTCCCAATTAGTCTGTATCCTTTAGGTAAATTCCCTTTCCCCCCCATGATCACCATAATACTGTTTTAAATGAGAGCAGTAAGGTGATTGAAATATTATATTAATGAAGCAAGACTTGAGATTGTAGCCACGTGCCGTGCCTTCCATATGAAGCAAACATGCTCAAATGGTATGCATAGAATTCTAACAGTAGATGGAGAAACAACAATGAATGAAGAAGACAGGTGTAACGGCTGTTGGAAGGAGAGGACCAAGATGCAGCGTGGTACGTGTCCATATTTATTTAATGAACACTGAAATAACAAAAATAACAAAGAGAACGACCGAAACAGTTCTGGCTGGTGCAGACACACAACAGAAAACAACTACCCACAAAACACAGGTGGGATGAGGCTACCTAAGTATGGTTCTCAATCAGAGACAACGATAGACAGCTGCCTCTGATTGAGAACCACACTCGGCCTGTCACGTTCCTGACCTGTTTTCTGTTGTTTTGTATGTGTGTGATGGTCAGGGCGTGAGTTTTGGGTGGGCAGTCTATGTTTTCTGTTTCTATGTTGGTTTTGGGTTGCCTGGTATGGCTCTTAATTAGAGGCAGGTGTTTTGCGTTTTCCTCTAATTGAGAGTCATATTAAGGTAGGTTGTTCTCACTGTTTGTTTGTGGTTGATTGTCGCTGTGTCTGTGTATTTTGCACCACACGGTACTGTCTCGTCTCGTTCGTTCGGTCGTTCCTGTTTATGTGTTCCTCGTTTCATGTAAGTTCATAGTTTAGGTCTGTCTAGTTCGTTTGTTATTTTGTTAATCATTCAAGTGTATTTCGTTTCGTGTTTTTCCGTCTTGTCAAATAAGCATTATGTATTCATCACCCCCAGCGCCGTCTGAGCCATCTGTCTGCCCAGCGCCTTCTGAGCCATCCGTCTGCACAGCGCCTTCTGAGCCATCCGTCTGCCACGAGCCATTAGAGCCGCCCGTCTGTCCCGAGCCATTAGAGCCGTCCGTCAGTCAGGAGCCGCTAGAGCCGTCCGTCAGTCAGGAGCTGCCAGAGCCGCCAGCCAGTCAGGAGCTGCCAGAGCCGCCAGCCAGTCAGGAGCTGCCAGAGCCGCCAGCCAGTCAGGAGCTGCCAGAGCCGCCAGCCAGTCAGGAGCTGCCAGAGCCGCCAGCCAGTCAGGAGCTGCCAGAGCCGCCAGCCAGTCAGGAGCTGCCCTACAGTCAGGAGCTGTCCTACAGTCATGAGCTGCCCTACAGTCATAAGCTGCATTACAGTCATGAGCTGCCCTACAGTCATGAGCTGCCACCCAGTCCGGAGCTGCCACCCAGCCCGGACCTGCCAGAGTCCCTCAGCCCGGACCTGTCAGAGTCCCTCAGCCCGGACCTGCCAGAGTCCCTCAGCCCAGACCTGCCAGAGTCCCTCAGCCAGGACCTGCCAGTGTCCCTCAGCCAGGACCTGCCGCCCCTTATCCCGGTGCTGCCCCTTATCCCGGTGCTGCCCCTTATCCTGGTGCTGCCCCTTATCCCGGTGCTGCCCCTTATCCCGGTGCTGCCCCTTATCCCGGTGCTGGTCCTTATCCCGGTGCTGCCCCTTCATTTAGGTGGTTTTAGTTGGAGGGTGGTCATTGGGAGGGGGATACAGAAGCGGGGAGTGACTATGGTGGTGTGGGGACAGCGTCCGGAGCCTGAGCCACCACCGTGGTCAGATGCCCACCCAGACCCTCCCCTGGACTTTGTGCTGGTGCGCCCGGCGTTCGCACTTTGAGGGGGGGGGTTCTGTCATGTTCCTGACCTGTTTTCTGTTGTTTTGTATGTGTGTGATGGTCAGGGCGTGAGTTTTGGGTGGGCAGTCTATGTTTTCTGTTTCTATGTTGGTTTTGGGTTGCCTGATATGGCTCTTAATTAGAGGCAGGTGTTTTACGTTTTCCTCTAATTGAGAGTCATATTAAGGTAGGTTGTTCTCACTGTTTGTTTGTGGTTGATTGTCGCTGTGTCTGTGTATTTTGCACCACACGGTACTGTCTCGTCTCGTTCGTTCGGTCGTTCCTGTTTATGTGTTCCTCGTTTCATGTAAGTTCATAGTTTAGGTCTGTCTAGTTCGTTTTGTTATTTTGTTTATCATTCAAGTGTATTTCGTTTCGTGTTTTTCCGTCTTGTCAAATAAACATTATGTATTCATCACCCGCTGCGCCTTGGTCTACTCACTCACCGAGGGACGGCCGCTACACGGCCAAACACAAAGAAATATAAAACATAGAACAAAAACATAGAATGCCCACCCCAACTCACGCCCTGACCAAACCAAAATAGAGACATAAAAAAGGAACTAAGGTCAGGGCGTGACAACAGGGAAAGAGAGGAGGGAAAAAGAGAGAGATCACTTTTCCCTCGCTAATTTAGTCCCTTAGGGCATACGTGTGCCAAGCATGCATAGAATAAAATAAACACTGAAATAATCCATAGGAAATAGGAAAGGCAGGGGAACTAACTGAGAGAAAAAGAGGGGGAGAGAGAAAGCGAGAGAGATAGACACACTTACAATGTGTTAGCTGTCAGCTTGCGTAGCATCACAAAGACAACAGTCAGTTGACAGGTCTTGACTCCTGCTTACCGGAGGTGTTTTGGGCATTCTCTCTCTCCATAGCATACATATCTGCGGGCCTTAGGGAACGTCGGTGCTCTATATGGAGAGCATGGAGATTGACATGTCTGGAAAGTGATGCTAAACCTTTGCTTGGCACAAATGCTCCCATCGTTAAAATCACGGCAAGTTTCTGTTTCCCTGTCAATGTGCTTAAGAGAATGCCCTCAGTCACTGGACAGAAAGAGACAGAGAGAGAAAGAGAGAATAAACAAAGCCATAGAGATGTTCTTTGGGAGAGAGAGATTAAAAGAAAGAAAAAAAACTGTTCAGCTGAGTTGACTCAAGCTGTCACTGACGTTCAGTGTGTGTCTCTCACAGTATCGATTCCAACCTGGCCTCACACAGCCATGGAGGCTCATCTGCAAGCTTCTTTTCAATTCGTCCTCAACTCAGGGGCAGCTCTGGGTCTGCCTATTGTCGGACATAATCGCAACAATTAAATGGATGGAGTTTAAGGCTTATTTGTGTTTAAGTCTGGCTGACTTCGCTCTCCCACAGACATTAAGGTAGATATGATGATATCTCCCGCTGCCCTGACTGACACTGTGATGGATTTCAACATAAATCTGTGCTGTCGTTTACTACTACGGTACGGTAATCTCAGGCTCTCTTTATGTGTCTTACCTTTAGACATCTCTTAAAGGTGTATGCTCAATGAAATAGGTCAAAAGCTCCCAAATCATATTCACTGATACATTTTAATCTTTCTGTGTATACATTATTTGTCTGTAGTGTTGGCTGCTTGCAATTCATCTAAATGTGCAGAAAACAGGCCTTGTGGCATCGAAATGTGCACCGAACAGGTCTTGGGTCCATGTTTAGTCCATATCCAAAATTATATTGAATCATCAAACAACCCAGCCATGGAGAAAAGGAAGAAAATAATGGTTTGTATGTGTGCAACAGTCATTACAACTACACAATTTGTCAGACAGAAAATGTAACCACAAGACTGTGAAAACGGATAAAGCATATCCATGTAAAAATAAAAATAAAACACAAAGGACTGAGATCCAACTGGGTAGAGAAAGTAACCATGGTGACAAGGTAGACGCCATGCTCTAAATATCATTTCCACACAGCCATTAAAAATGTAATGTTATGACTATAACTAATGTTCCCTAAAGGAGAGAAATGAGGTACAACATATTATGGGGAATCGCATTCTCGCGACTTCGGTTGAAGGATCTACAATCACGCCGGACCAGGCCAATGAAATCCATGCCTCGCTGGAAGTCCCACCTTCCACATATGATAAACGTGAGGCTCGGATTCATTCCTTCAATTTAATATCACTCTTTACGGAGCCCAGGAACAGGAAGCAGGTCCAAACAGGAGTTCTACCTCATTTCCCTCCATCAGGGACACGTAGTTATAGTAATGACGTTACGTTGCCTTTCATTCAGTCAACTTCGGTACAATATACTACGGGGAAATATGATCACGGCCCAAGCCGACGTCAACAGATACTATACTGAACAAAAATATAAACGCAACATGCAACAATTTCAAAAAAGTAACAGTCAATTTAAATAAATTCAATAAGCCCTGATCTATGGATTTCACATGACTGGGAATACAGATATGCATATGTTGGTCATAGATACACTATATATAAAAAAGTTTGTGGACGCCCCTTCAAATTAGTGTGATTTGACTATTTTAGACACACCTGTTGCTGACAGGTGTAAAATTTTAAGCACACAGCCATGCAATCTACAGAAACCAACATTGACAGTACAAGGGCCTTACTGAAGAGCACCGTGACTTTCAACATGGCACAGTCATAAGATGCCACCTTTCCCCCAAAAATTGTTACTGTTGCCACAAAGTTGGAAGCGAAGAATTATCCGAATGTCATTGTATGCTGTAGAGTTAAGATTTCCCTTCACTGGAAATAAGGGGCCTTGCCACTACCATGACAAACAGCCCCAGACCATTATTCTTCCTCCACCAAACTTTACAGTTGGCACTATGGATTGGGGCAGGTAGCATTCTCCTGGCATCCTCTAAACCCAAATTTGTCAGTCAGACTGCCAGATGGTGAAGCGTGATTAATCACTCCAGAGAACACATTTCCACTGCTCCAGAGTCCAAAGGCAGCAAGCTTTACACCACTCCAGCCGACGCTTGGCATTGCGCATGGTGATCTTAGGCTTCTGTGCGGCTGCTCGGCCATGGAAACCCATTTCATGAAGCTTCCGACAAACAGTCCTTATGCTGAGGTTGCTTCCAGAGGCAGTTTGGAACTCGGTAGTGAGTGTTGCAACCAAGGACAGGCGAGTTTTACGTGCTACGCGCTTCAGTACTTGGCAGTCCAGTTCTGTGAGCTTGTGTGGCCTAACACACAAGCTCACAGAACGGGACCACCCCTAAAAGGCGAATGATCTCTGTGAACCAAGGCTGCCTGGGCCAATGGATAGCCACAAAAATCAATGGTAAACCCCCCTCGGCGCACCCACTCTAATGTGGGCTGAATCAGAACCACTGGTGGAAATTAGTAAAGGAGGGTCCTAAGCAACTGGTGCGCCAGAGCGTCCGTTCCCAATGGGCCACTCGGGTCCCTCATTTAGAAAAACAGATAACAATGCACGTTTTCTCTCGATACCCTGCTGAAAATTTCGTATTCCTGAGAGAGAGGGTCCCACCTGGATAAAATATCTGCACCCGAGTTGAGGCAACCGGGGACATGCGTCGCCCAAATCAAAAGCATGTGCGCACTGCTCCCCAGCAATATGGAGCAAGCCAAGGTTAGAAGGGATAGATATAGTCTCTCCCCATCTGTTGATGCACGCCACCACGTATATATTGTCAGTTCTGACCAGCACAAGCAGGCCCAAAGGGGGAAGCGCCTGAGCACCACATACTCTGGTTAATTGACATGCAGTGCTCTCCGCATCAGTGTCCAAACCCCCAAATCGTTTTGCCTTCGTACAGGTTGGGATGTGTTTGTTGTGATCATCTTGTGGGATACAACTCAGCCCATGGGAGCCCCCTGACAACAGCAGAGAGTCCCTTTTTTGCCCTTTCGACTCCCCGCCACCAACCAATCGCTGTAATAGTCTGAGGTGCATGCTAAGGGCATGTAGACCTAGAATGGGACACAATGTCCCGTCCCTTTTCGTAATCAGGAATACCGTCTGTGTTAAGTTCATGTTTTAAGTATCCCTATATTTCTGTTATTACGGGGCTATCACTCAGTCAAGAGTGCGCATGCGCAGGAAGTCTAGTTGTTGTTGGACCTAGCCTGGAGTGTAATGGCTACCTTGTAGTGTGTTCATACAGTATAGTAAACTTTGTTAAACTGGAACCTTGTCGTTGTGTCATTTGGAGTTAACATTGGTAGCAGAAGATGGCTTCTAACTACAACGTGCCACCTCGCTTCGACGAGAAGAGGTCGTACGAAAGTTGGAAAAATGAACTGGGAATCTGGATAAGCGTTACTAATCTGGACTCGAAAAAGCAAGCACTTGCGGTGGTATTATCGCTGGAGGGAAGAGCGAGAGATACAGCACTGGAAATATCCGTTGAGGATTTGAACAAGCATGACGGTATGGGAACTTTGATCACAGCACTGGATTCTGTATTTCTCAAAGAAGAGAAAGACCGTGTCTACGAGGCATATTCAAACTTTGACAGTGTTACGAGAGATATTTCGGTTGCAATGGCAGACTACATCATTGATTTCGAACAGAGGTACAATAGGATGCGCAAGTATGACATGGTTCTCCCAGATGCAGTGCTAGCGTTTAAGTTGCTAGACACTGCTTGTCTAGATGGTAGGGAGAAACAGTTGGCTTTGACTGCTTGTACTGTGCTGCCTTTTGCATCTATGAAGTCGGCACTTAAAAGAATATTTGGTGAGAAGACGTCTGTCGCGCCAATAACAGATGGAATGCAAGTGAGTGATGCAGCATATTACACCGAGCAGCACAGAAAAGGCGCCAACAAGTCACGTTCTCAAGACAACCAGAAGAGGGCGCCATTTCCCGGCACAAATCCACTGGACAAATTTGGAAGGAGATCGAAATGTGCAATTTGTCAAAGCACTTACCATTGGGTTAAAGACTGTCCTCATAAAAATGAACAAGTTAAACTAACAGAGGAAAATGTAAACACAGAGGTAGAGCAGTGTAACATTACACTGTTTTCAAATGAATCTGACACTGAGATTTTTATAGTTGAATCCTTAGGATCTGCTGTGATTGATACTGCATGCACACGGACAGTGTGTGGTGAAAAATGGCTTGATAGCTATGTCAGTGAACTAAACATGAAGGAAGTACAAAATATGATTGACACACCAAGCAACAGAGCTTTCAAATTTGGAGATGGGAGAATTGTCCATTCTACCAAGAGAGTTAAGATACCAGCAAAAATTGGTCAGACTAAGTGTCACATTGAAACAGAGGTGGTCCCTACAGATATCCCCTTACTATTAAGCAAAGCTTCACTCAAGAAGGCAGGGGCTGTATTAGACATAAAAAATGACAAGGCAGTGATGTTTAAACAACCAGTGATTCTTGAACTTACTACCTCAGGTCACTATTGTGTAAACATTTTAGACAAAGACATCACACAGAGCATGCAAAAATGAGATTCTGACTGACACGAAGCACATGGAGATTCTGACAGTCACAGAGAACATGAACACAAAAGACAAACACAAAGTATTGTTAAAGCTTCACAAACAGTTTGGACATGCTACAGTTGACAGACTTCAGAAGTTACTCAGGAGTGCAGGGAATAATGATGATGAGAGTATTTCCATTCTACAGCAGATAGTTAAGAATTGTGAGACATGTCAAAAATACAGCAAACCTAAGCCCAGACCAGCTGTTGGTTTGCCACTGGCTTCCATGTACAATGAAACAGTGGCTGTAGATCTACATGAATTAGGACCAAGTGTGTGGTACCTTCACATAATCGACCACTTCACACGCTTTAGTGCTGGAAGCATTGTGAATACAAAGAAACCCAGTGAAATCGTCAAGCACTTCATTCATTCTTTGATATGTGTGCATGGCCCGCCACAGAAATTGTACAGTGACAATGGAGGAGAATTCAATAATAATGAAATAAGAGAAATGGCAGAGAACTTCAACATGGAAGTAAAGACAACTGCTGCATACAGTCCATGGAGCAATGGACTTCTGGAGAGACACAATCAAACACTCACAGAGATCATGCTGAAAGTGAAGCAAGACAATGGATGTGACTGGAACACAGCCCTAGATTGGGCTTTGATGGAAAAAAACTCAATGCACAATGTTCATGGTTACAGCCCATATCAACTAGTGTTCGGGCAGAACCCTAATCTTCCCTCAGTACTGGTTGACAAGCCACCAGCACTAGAAGGGACCAGTGTGAGTGCATGGGTGGGACAGCACCTTTCAGCACTACATGCAGCGAGAAAAGCATTCACTGAAGCAGAGTGCTCAGAAAGAATTGGCAGGGCTCTGCGGAAACAGCTTCGACCCACCGATGAGAAGTACGAGACTGGAAACAGAGTGTACTACAAACGAGTTGACTGTCAAGAGTGGAAAGGACCGGGAGTAGTCATTGGCCAAGATGGTGTGGTGATATTTGTGAGACACGGAGGCATCTTTGTCAGGGTGCATCACTCAAGATTGCGGAAAGTAAATGATCAACAAGATAGAGGGGCTGTTGCTGAGAATCAGTCTCCTAATGAAAATGACAAAAAGGACACAGTAACAGACACAAACCTACCAGATGTCGCATCCAATGATATGAACACTGAAACTGACACAGGAAATGGAGCAGAGACCTTCAACCATGCCACAGGTAATACTGTTGAGGGTTCAAATGATGAAAACATTCAACAACAGCCACATGTGTTAAGAGAACATGGTTGTTCCAATCTGAAAACTGGACAAACTGTTAAATACATGGACAGAGAAAGTGGTATTCCACACACAGCAACCGTCATTGGACGAGCAGGAAAAGCCAAAGGAAAACACCAGAACTGGTACAACTTGCAGTACTCTGAACCAGCTACACTTTCTGGTACAACAGGGTCAGCTGACCTGTCACTTGCAGATAATCTCAGAATTGAATCAATGGAAAATCGAGAAAAACAGAATGACATTCAAAATGATGATGTACTTGAAACAAAGGACGTGTCATTTGACTCAGCTAAGCTAGATGAGCTCAGTAATTGGAGGAAAAATGGAGTGTTTGAGGAAGTCAAAGACATTGGTCAAAAATGTGTCTCAACAAGGTGGGTGTGTACCCTTAAAGAATCCTTAACTGGAATAGTGCCTAAAGCACGTCTAGTGGCTAGAGAACTCCCAAAAGACTCACCGACATGCGCCTCAGAGTCACTCAGATTGCTGATGTCAGTGATCTGCCAGAAAAAATGGAAACTTAATTCCATAGACATCAAATCTGCATTTTTGCAGGGAACAGAGCTGTCAAGGGACATTCACATCCGACCTCCGCCCGAAGCTAAAAGGGAAGGAACACTGTGGAAACTAAAAAAGTGTGTGTATGGACTGGCAGATGCATCACTCTACTGGTACAACAAAGTCAAGGCAACAATGCTGAATACAGATGGAAAAATGTCACAAGTGGACCCTGCAGTCTTCTATTGGCTTGATCAAGACTGCAATGTGACTGGAGTACTTGCCTGTCATGTTGATGACTTCATCTGGGGTGGGTCACAGACCTTTGCTACAACTGTGATTCCAAACCTCAAAGCTGTTTTCCAGGTCGGCCGTGAAGAGCATGATCATTTTTGTTATGTTGGCATAGAGTTTATTACAGTTGATGGAACAATACTGATGCAACGGGAGAGCTATATCAATAATCTTCAACCCATCCACATGGATTCTTCAAGAGCCGTACAAAGGAATTCCCCTCTATGTGGAATTGAAGCTGATCAATTGAGGTCGAAGATAGGTCAAATTCTATGGGTTGCTAGACAGAGTA
Source organism: Salvelinus fontinalis (assembly GCF_029448725.1). NCBI lineage: Eukaryota > Metazoa > Chordata > Actinopteri > Salmoniformes > Salmonidae > Salvelinus > Salvelinus fontinalis. The sequence goes on from NC_074677.1 coordinate 27,443,013, forward strand.
GACCTGATGTGATGTTTGATGTTTGCAACTTGGCATCTAACACAAAACACGCCACTGTACAAACCATTCATGAGGCAAACAAAGTTGTTCGTAAACTGAAATCACAACAAGTGACTTTAAAGTTTCAGCATGTTGGAAAAGATGACTCTTTGAAACTAGTTGTCTTCAGTGATGCTTCGCTAGGGAACCTTACAGATGGAGGCACACAAGGTGGACATCTAATCGTGTTAATGGGTGAAGGAGGAAGATTCTCACCTATCTGTTGGCAGTCAAAAAGGATCAGAAGGGTTGTCCGAAGCACACTTGCTGGAGAAACACTTGCTCTTGCGGATGGAATTGACAATGCGATCTTTCTTGCAACTCTGTTCTCAGAGCTTACCACTGGTGAGACAAAACGGCACATTCTACCTGTAGTTTGTGTCACTGACAACTACTCATTAGTTGATGCTGTGAAGTCAACCAAGTCTGTCACAGAGAAAAGACTTCGTCTTGAGATTAGCAGCATCAAGGAACTTATTCAAGCACAGAGAATCCAGCGGATTCTGTGGTCGACCACAAAGGAACAGCTTGCTGACTGTCTGACTAAAAAAGGAGCATCCAGTCTTGTGCTCCTACAGGCTCTCAGTAATGGAAAGTGGCAGCTTGAGTAATACAAATAAAAACTATCACACAACCCATTTGTAATGGGGATCTTGAATAATACTTGGACATTTAATTATGTTGTTGATGTTTTATTTGTCTTTAAAGAAAAGGGGGAGATTGTTAAGTTCATGTTTTAAGTATCCCTATATTTCTGTTATTACGGGGCTATCACTCAGTCAAGAGTGCGCATGCGTAGGAAGTCTAGTTGTTGTTGGACCTAGCCTGGAGTGTAATGGCTACCTTGTAGTGTGTTCATATAGTATAATAAACTTTGTTAAACTGGAACCTTGTCGTTGTGTCATTTCGAATTAACAGTCTGTACCAGCAGTCCAGGAACCACGCGGATTGCCTGCTGCTGGAGACGGGAGGATATTTCCTCATGATTCTGCAGAAGTGTGAACACCGTGGAATACGGGATAACAGAGGGCATCATTACACATGGACAAGTTTCCAACATACATTGTGCTTCCATGAGACTGTGTAGCCTGCATGAAGCCCGGGCCCCACTAGAAAGTTAAACATGCTAGCCAAAGTTAGCCAGGAGGCTTTTTACCATAAGCTAGGCTAGTCTCTTTGACCACATCACGGTCTGTTTAGAATAGTCAAGCGACTTAACACTACATATACCAAACAAGAGAGCTACCGCAGCAACTCGTCCGTGGGGAGGCAGTAATAGCTAGTAATACCTATCTTGCCTCGGCGAGTTAGCCAACCTGGAAAGTATGTTATGCAGCACTAGTTTACCTAGCCCAGTCTTGAAAGTCCACGTAGGACTGGATCACTGAGGTGGGACCGAACCCTTCATCAACAAGTCTTGGAAGAAAGGCAAGCATTGATTGACAGGCAGACACAGGCGGTGGGGAGTATCCACTGAACCTGGCTACCCTGTCTCTTTGGGTAGCCTTCTGTAACCAGCGACAGAGCACACAGGACCTGGGTTGGGTACAGGCAGTCACCCCCTACCCCACAACCAGGCAGACAAGACAGTTGCTCAGACCACCCAATCAATCTCCGCTTCCTGCAGCTCGGTCCCAGCCAAGGTATCAGCATCCAGGAAAGGAAAGTCTCCATCAATAATTCCAAGCTTCCTCAAAAATACTACACGTCTTTCCAGGGAGTTTGTATGCAGTACGTGGCACTGCGCACATGGACTGGGTAGAACGAGGGCCGCCTAAGCGCCGGGATAAACTAAACATAGATCATGAGTATCTTTCAGAGAAATGCTATCACTGCATGACCGTTGGGAATGATCACAACCCCGAACTCGGCTTAGCAATTGTCAGCTTTCTTAGCCATCTTACTCATTGCACCAGAATATTGAAGAATAACTAATTGTTTGTGATAGAAAACTTATGAGAACAAGTACAACCTGTCCAGGGCGTGAACAGGCTCTACCATTATGGGACAGTTTAGTTGGCTCAACGTAAGAGAGTCTCGTTTTTCTATTGTTTGTTTTAGTAGTCTGAATCATTCCTGTTCACACCAAGGTGAAGAGCGGAATAATTGAAAGAATGAATCCAAGTCTCACGCTTATCACCTGTGGAAGGCTGGGCTTCCATCGAGGCGCGAATGTCATTGGCCTTATCAGGCGTGATTGTAGATCCTTCAACCGAAGTTGACTGACTGAAAGGGAATCCAAACCCTCCTGACCAAGCGCATCATGCACCCATTCTTTTAGAGAGGCCATGAAAAAGGCTTCATGAGGATGGTGGAGGGGTGGTCCGGAGAGGGGTGTATAAGTTAGATCTTTTTTCTTCTTTTTTTTACACCTGAAACAGCCATTTCCTGCATTCATTAATAATTATGCCTAATTCTATGTAAAGAAATATGCATTTTTTCACCACAGGTTATCTTAGCTAAGATAGTTAGACAAGTTACTTTAACTTGATTGAGAGCCTTAAATGGCTTGATAGCTATGTATGAGGTTGGGAGATTAGGAACCTATCTAGCTGGCTAACTAAAGCCAACTTCATAAAATTGCTACGTGGCTGGTATTAGAAAGAAACAACACAACATTGCATTTTTATTTATTCATCGAGAAGGAATCAATAGGCTACATAGCTTGATCAAATGAATTTACAAACACAGCTCCTGACCATCACCGGCAGCTAAAATCAAATAAAAAGCTGTGTGTGTCACTCTACAGTCGTGGCCAAAAGTTTTGAGAATGACACAAATATTCATTTTCACATAGTCTGCTGCCTCCGTTTGTATGATGGCAATTTGCATATACTCCAGAATGTTATGAAGAGTGATCAGATGAATTCCAATTAATTGCAAAGTCCCTCTGCCATGCAAATGAACAGAATCCCCCAAAAACATTTCAACTGCATTTCAGCCCTGCCACAAAAGGACCAACTGACCTCATGTCAGTGATTCTCTCGTTAACACAGGTGTGAGTGTTGACGAGGACAAGGCTGGAGATCACTCTGTCATGCTGATTGAGTTCGAATAGCAGACTGGAAGCTTCAAAAGGAGGGCGGTGCTTGGAATCATTGTTCTTCCTCATTCAACCATGGTTACCTGCAAGGAAACACGTGCCATCATCATTGCTTTGCACAAAAAGGGCTTCACAGGCAAGGATATTGCTGCCAGTAAGATTCCACCTAAATCAACCGTTTATCGGATCATCAAGAACTTCAAGGAGAGCGGTTCAATTGTTGTGAAGAAGGCTTCCAGCAAGTGCCAGGACCGTCTCCTAAAGTTGATTCAGCTGCGGGATCGGGGCACCACCAGTACAGAACTTGCTCAGGAATGGCAGCAGGCAGGTGTGAGTGCAGCTGCACGCACAGTGAGGCGAAGACTTTTGGAGGATGGCCTGGTGTCGAGAAGGGCAGCAAAGAAGCCACTTCTCTCCAGGAAAAACATCAGGGACAGAATGATATTCTGCAAAAGGTACAGGGATTGGACAGCTGAGGACTGAGGTAAAGTAATTTTCTTTGATGAATCCCCTTTCCGATTGTTTGGGGCATCCGGAAAAAAGCTTGTCCGGAAAAGACAAGGTGAGCGCTACCATCAGTCCTGTGTCATGCCAACAGTAAAACATTCTGAGACCATTCATGTGTGGGGTTGCTTCTCAGCCAAGGGAGTGGGCTCACTCACAATTTTGCCTAAGAACACATCCATGAATAAAGAATGGTACCAACGTATCGTCCGAGAGCAACTTCTCCCAACCATCCAGGAACAGTTTGGTGATGAACAATGCCTTTTCCAGCATGATGGGGCACCTTGCCATAAGGCAAAAGTGATAACTAAGTGGCTCGGGAACAAAACATTGATATTTTGGGTCCATGGCCAGGAAACTCCCCAGATCTTAATCCATCCTGATTGATGGCAGCCCATTATTGCATAATCAATGCTTGGAGTTTGTCAGAATTTGTGGGGTTCTGTTTGTCCACCCGCCTCTTGAGGATTGACCACAAGTTCTCAATGGGGGCCCAGAAGTTATCCAGCATGCCAGGGCAGATTGCAGAGGTCTTGAAAAAGAAGGGTCAACACTGCAAATATTGACTCTTTGCATTAACTTCATGTAATTGTGAATACAAGCCTTTGACACTTATGAAATGCTTGTAATTATACTTCAGTATTCCATAGTAACATCTGACAAAAATATCTAAAGACACTGAAGTAGCAAACTGTGAAAATTATTATTTGTGTCATTCTCAAATCTTTTGGCCACAACTGTACACTCTCTCTCCTCCTCCACTGACTATGCTGCACGCACTAGAGTATCTACAGTAGCATCCTGCCTAGGCATCTCTTAGCTCTGTGCACCTTGGAAGGAACCACTAGGGAGAATAGGGATGGGGGTGGGCTCTTTGCCTGGTTCAGTCAGTGTGCCCCCTCCTCAAAATACAGCTGACAGATATTTTTATAAATAACTATTATAAAACGTGGGCTTAATAAGGAAGTTTAGTCAATAATTCAACATCTGAACATTTTTAAAACAGGATAAATCTGAGGGGACACGTTCCATGTTGCCCCCTGTGGGAATGATGCCACTGCTGCTGACAATTGTTTTATTTTGGCTAGGTTGTAGACACAGTTTTATTTTCAGTGTGTTTGTATCACCACAAAACGCAGAGACTGTGTTTTATTTGGTTCTTCTATCTAACATAAACAAGAAAGGAAATTAAAAAACAAATTTAGGATTTCAGCACATCACATCATCTGCTCCTCTGAAAAAGGCTTGGTTGGCATTGACTCATTGCCAGACATATTTACCCCTTGCAAGTTGCATCAATTGTTCCATTCAGACACAAAATACAGGAAGTGAAAGTTTTACTTCTCTTCTCCCTTCAGTACCAAATGATCCTTTACATACCAAACACATGCATACACACACCCAGTTAAGCAAACACACATACACACACAAACACACACACTCGCACACAGACTTACCCTAGCCATTATCAAAATAAGCCATCATTCCCCCTGTACACACAGAGCCTGGAGGGCAGATCATTGAGCATATTGCCTCGCCTATACATCCCATATGTTGACTCTGAACAGGTGACAAATATACACTCTCTACAGACCTTGGTGGGCGCGGAGGCGTGCAGAGAAGTTTCAGATGGCTTTTGCTCTTCCACCCACTATTAAACACCCCCTTCCTCTCCAGGAAGTCCCTGTTCAACTACCGCTCAGAAGGATCCCACACAACTACCAGCTGAAAGGAAACGAGTGGCGCAGTCCAAACCAGACAGATATTTTTTTTTTTTTTACTTAGCTCCATAGGGCCAAATGTCCTCGAACATGACCATTTTGAAGATCTCGTTTCCCTTGTATACATGTCTAGGCGGATTGGGTCGGTTGCGATCTAGATGGATGAACTGGGTAGATTGGTGAAAACTCCAAAGCCTTTGATCAAATCAAGTTAAAGCTTTTAGAAATCAATGATGGTTGAGTGTTTGACAAGCTCAAAAGCTCAGACGCTGGAGACGAGAAGCAAGTACAGGGAGTGAACATTTAATGAAATAACGGACATATAACAAAACAAGAATAGCGTCTGGACGGGGGAACAAAACAACATCACAACAATAATGCTGACACGGGGAACCAACTGAGGAACAGACAGACAGGAAATCAACAAAGTAGTCCAAGTGAGTCCATTGAGCGCTGATGCGCGTGACAGGTGACAGGTGTGCGTAATGATGGGCAGCCTGGCGCCCTCGAATGCCAGAGAGGGGGAGCAGGAGCAGGTGTGACAGTGTCCCCCCCCTCTCTAGGGGCACCACCCGTTGTCCCACCTGGGCGAACCTGACCAGCAGGCTGAGGCATGACGTGGGATGGGAGCCCGATGAGTCGGCTGAGGTGTGGGAGCTCGATGAGCCGGCTGAGGCATGAAATGGGATGGGAGCCTGCAAGGAAACCTCTCGAGCCAGCTAATAGTGGTCAAATAGTGGTGTCAGCATTCTGTAAGGACAGACGCTGGAGCCGAGAAGCAAGTACAGGGAGTGAACATTTAATGAAACAACGGACATATAACAAAAGCGCCAGAGAGGGGGAGCGGGAGCAGGCATGACACATATGGTCTAAATGGAATTGGTAACTAGGTTGCTCTTTGATAGATCATCAACGGATGCAATGATCATCGCTTACAGGACATTTGATCAGGAGCTTTGAGGTCATGTGATGAAAGATGCATCTATTGGCTGGCAACAATCAAACAGCTTGGCTTAGTTCATGTCAGATACCTCCTGGGTAACAACTTCACCTCCTGGATGTGCAACGTATTTAAAAATGTTGCCTCTGAACGCTGGTTTACAAACATGTACCGCATCTTTAATATCGCCACGTGATAAATCCATTTGCAATCAAGCTTTTGCATAGTATTACAAGACCAGAGAGCAGCAAAGGAGATGACCCAAAGAGAGAGAGCGAAGAGAACACATTCCCATTAATCATGGTTTATTCCATCCCTTCAAATGAACATAGGGCAAAATCTAGGGAGGAGGCTATTATCAGCCAAATTAGTTTTTGCCATTTTCAACCTTTCTACAGTGTTGCACATACCTAGGCAGTAAGGCAGTCTTTTCAAGCAAGTGAGTTACAAAATATAGGTATATATCTACCACTGATAAAACCAGTGAGATATAGCTTGCTCATGGAAAACGGTTAATATGGCCAGTTAAATTTTTTGTGAGTGTTTTCAAATCCAAGGTCAGCAGCCTGTTTCCCTTTAACATACCAACATATGTTTACACACACCCAATTACGCAAACACACACACATGCACACAGATCTAGCCTAGTCATTACTAAAATAGGCCAGCATTCCCCCTGTACACACAGAGCCTGGAGGGCAGATCATTGAGCATTTGGCCTCACCTATACATCCTGTATGTTGACTCTAAAAAGATGTGACATATACACACTTTACAGATCTCGGTGGGCGTGAAGGTGGGCAGAGAGGTTTCAGATGGCTTACACTCCTCCAACCCCATCAAACAGCCCTTCCTTGCCAGGGTTCCCTGTTCAACATCTACCCCTCAGAAGGATCCCACACAACCACCAGCTGAAAGAAAATGAGTATCGATAAAGAGCTTCTGGACATCGGAACAGTGAAACTATTCTCGAGTTGGATGAAGATTTCTACTTCCATGAGTCAGCGGTACAGGACATACTGCTTACCCTGGACCAGGACTTAATCCCTGACACTCGGAAGAGAAAGAGACGGTATAGAGGCCGACGTGCAGGTACGCTGATGAAGCTATGGCGGAGAGTAAATAATCCGCCTTTACACTCCGTTTTATTGCAAAATGTACAATCATTGTAGAACAAATTTGACAAGCTCCACTCAAGACTATCCTGTCAACGGGACCGGAAGAAGTGTAAAATCGTATGTTTTTTGAAAACTTGTCTGAGCAAGGACGTAGATAATATTCTAGCTGGTTTTTCTATGCATCGGCAGAACAGAACGGCAGCGTCGGGTAAGGTCAAGGGCGGTGGTGTGTGTCTCTTTGTTATTAACAACACCTGGTGCGCTATCTCTAATATTAAGGAAGTCTTAAGGTTCTGCTTACATGAGTTAGAATATCGCAGTAGACAATACTCTTTACCAAGAGAGTTTTAATTTATATTTTTTGTAGCTGTCTATTTACCCCCATAAACTGATTCTGTGACTAAAAACGCACTCAACAATGAAAATGTTCATCCAGAGGCACCACTCCTGTGGCCCGGTGATTTTAATGCAGGAAAACTGAAAGCCGCCTTACCTCATTTCTACCAGCATGTCACCTGTGCAACTAGAGGTGAAAAAACTCTAGCTCACCTTTACTCCACACACAGAGACTTATAAGAAGCTCTCCCACAGCCTCCATTTGGCAAATATGACCATAACTCTATAATCCTGATTCCTGCTTACAAGCAAAAACTCAAACAGGAAGTGGTCCATCGGAAGTGGTCCAATGAAGCAGATGCTAAGTTACAGGACTGTTTCGCTAGCACAGACTGGAAATATGTTCCGGGACTCATCCAATGGCATTGAGGAGTTTACCACATCAGTCACCGGCTTCATTAATAAGTGCATCGACGACGTCATCCCCACAGTGACCGTACGCACGAAGCCATGGATTACAGGCATTGTCCTCACTGAGCTAATGGCTAGAGCTGCCGCTTTCAAGGAGCCGGACACTAACCCATACGCATGTAAGAAATCCTGCTACGCCCTCCAACGAACCATCAATCAGGCAAAGTGCCATTACAGTACTAAGATCAAATCCTACCACATCGGCTCTGACGCTTGTCGATGTGGCAGGACTTGCAAACTATCATGGATTAAAAAAGGGAAACCCAGACGCTTTCTGCCCAGTGCCTCAAGCGTACCAGATGCTCTAAATGCCTTCTATGCTCGCTTCGAGGCAAGCAACACTGAACCATGCGTGAGAACATCAGCTGTTTTGGACAATTATGTGATCACGCTCTCCATAGTCTAAGTGAGAAATACATTTAAATAGGTTAACGTTCACAAGGCCACAGGGCCAGACGGATTACCAGGAGGCGTACTCTGAGCATGCGCTGACCAACTGGCAAGTGTCTTCGCCGACATTTTCAACCTAACCCAGTCTGTAATACCTACAAGCAGACCACCAAGTCCCTATGCCCAATAATGCCAAGCTAACCTGTCTAAATGACTATTGCCCCATAGAACTCACATCTGTAGCCATGAAATGCTTTGAAAGGCTGGTCATGGCCCACATCAACATCATCATCCCAGACACCTTGGACCCACTTCAAGTCGCATACTGCCCCAACATTATTGCACTCCACACTGCCCTTTCTCACTTGTACACCTACAGTGCCTTCAGAAAGTATTCACACTCCTTGACTTTGTCAAAATGTTGTTGTGTTACTGCCTCAATTTAAAATGGATTAAATTGACATGTTTGATCACTGGCCTACACACAATACCCCATAATGTCAAAGTGGAATTATGTTTTTCGAAAATATTACAAATTAATAAATAATGAAAAGCTGAAATGTATTGAGTCAGTAAGTATTCAACCCCTTTCTTATGGAAAGAATAAATAAATTCAGGAGTAAGAAATTGTTAAACAAGTCAGATAATAAATTGCATGGACTCTGTGTGCAATAATAGTGTTTAACATGATTTTTGAAAGTCTACCTCAACTCTGTATGCCACACATCAGCCTGGTCTCATAGACTAGACGTAACATAGTAAATGTAAATCCGGCACACTCAAATGAATATGATATGTTACATTTGATATGGTTACATAAAAGGAAAAAACAAAAGTAGGGTAGTGGTCGGTATGGGTGAGTAAGCTTATAAAGCGAACATCTAGCAACCCAAAGGTTGCATGTTCGAATCTCAACACGGACAACTTTAGCACTTTGGCTAATTAGCAACTTTTCAACTACTTACTACTTTTTTGCTACTTTGCACCTTCTTAGCATGTTATTGAACCCTTCCCTTAACCATAATCCTAACCTTTAACCCTTTTAGCTAACCCTTCCCCTAACCTTAACCCTTTTAGCTAACCCTTCCCCTAACCCCTACCTTAACCCTTTTAGCTAACCCTTCCCATAACCCTAACCTTAATTTAACGACTAAACTTAACCCTTAACTTAACCCTAACCCCTAGCCTAGCTAACGCTAGCCCGCTAGCTGGTGTTAGCCACCTAGCTAGAATTCGTAACATATCATACGTTTTGAAAATTCGGAGCATATTGTACGTTTTAGCAAATTCCTAAATATAATATGAATTGTAATTCGTAACATATCATACGAAATGGGTGATGAACATCCACAAATTAATACATAGCATACGATACGTAACATATCATACTAAATGGAGTGCACAGAATAATACGAAATAATCTGAGACCAGATTGAACACATACCATTATCCGTAAGGTCCCTAAGTTGAGGAGTGAAATTCATACACAGATTCAACACAGATTCAAGACCAAGGAGGTTTTCCAATGCCTCACATAGAAGGGCACTATTGGTAGATGGGTAAAAAAATTAAGCAGACATTGAATATTCATTTGAGCATGGTGAAGTTATTAAATACACTTTGGATGTTTTATCAATACACCCAGTCACCACAAAGACACAGGCGTCCTTCCTAACTCAGTTGCTGGAAAGGAAGGACACTGCTCAGGGATTTTACCATGAGGCCAAGTGTGACTTAAAACAGTTACAGAGTTCAATGGCTGTGATAGGAGAAAACTGAGGATGGATCAACAACATTGTAGTTATTCCACAATACTAACATAATTGACAGAGTGAAAAAAGGATGCCTGGACAGAATACAAATATTACAAAAAGTGCATCCTGTTTGCAACAGGCACTAAAGTAATATTACAAAAGATGTGGCAAAGCAATTCACTTTTTGTCCTGAATACAAAGTGTTACAGTATGTTTGGGGCAAATCCAATACAACACATTACTGAGCATCACTCTTCATATTTTCAAGCATAGTAGCGGCTGCATCATGTTATGGTGGTGGCTGCATCATGTTATGGGTATGCTTGTAATCGTTAAGGACTAAGGAGTTTTTCAGGATAAAAAAGAACTGAATGGCAGCGTCGGGTAAGGTCAAGGGGGGTGGTGTGTGTCTCTTTGTTATTAACAACACCTGGTGCGCTATCTCTAATATTAAGGAAGTCTTAAGGTTCTGCTTACATGAGTTAGAATATCGCAGTAGACAATACTCTTTACCAAGAGAGTTTTAATTTATATTTTTTGTAGCTGTCTATTTACCCCCATAAACTGATTCTGTGACTAAAAACGCACTCAACAATGAAAATGCTCATCCAGAGGCGTCACTTCTAGTGGCCCGATGATTTTAATGCAGGAAAACTGAAAGCCACCTTACCTCAACAATAACATTGTAGTTTCTCCACAATTCTAACCTAATTGACAGAGTGAAAAGAAGGATAACTGTACAGAATACAAATATTCCAAAATGTGCATCCTGTTTGCAACAGGCACTAAAGTAATATTGCAAAAGATGTGGCAAAACAATTATATATTTTTTGTCCTGAATACAAAGTGTTACAGTATGTTTGGGGCAAATCCAATACAACACATTACTGAGCATCACTCTCCCTATTATCAAGCATAGTGGTGTCTGCATTATGTTATGGTGGTGGCTGCATCATGTTATGTGTATGCTTGTAATCGTTAAGGACTGGGGAGTTTTTCAGGATAAAAAATATACTAAATGGAGCTAAGCACATGCAAAATCCTAAAGGAAATCCTGGTTCAGTCTACTTTCCACCAGACACTGGGAGATTAATTCACCTTTCAGCAGGACAATAACCCAAAACACAATGCCAAGTATACACTGGAGTTGCTTACCAAGACGATGTTGAATGTTTCTGAATGGTCGAGTTGCAGTTTTGACTTAAATCTACTTGAAAATGTATGGCAAGAACTCTAAATGGTTGTTTAACAATTATCAACAACCCCATTTGACAGAACTTGAAACATTTTGAAAATAATAATGTGCAAATGTTGCACAATCCAGCTGTGGAAATCAATTAGAGACTTACATAGAAAGACTCACAGCTGTAATCACTGCCAAACATGCTTCTACAAAGTATTGACTCTAATACTTATGTAAATAAGATATTTCTGCATTTCATTTTCAATAAATTTGCAAAAATGTCTAAAAACATGTTTTCCCTTTGGGAATTATGGGGTTTGTGTCTAGATGGGTGAGGATTTTTTTTTACATGTAATCCATTTTGAATTCAGGCTGTAACACAACAAAATGTGGAATAAGACATGGGGAATGAATAGTTTCTGAAGGCACTGTACGTGAGAATTATGTTCATTGACTACAGCACAGCGTTCAACACCATAGTGCCATTCCAAGCTCATCACTAAGCTAAGGACCCTAGGACTGGACACCTCCCTCTGCAACTGGATTCTGGACTTCCTGACAGGACACCCCAGGTGGTAAGGGAAAGCAACAGCACATCCACCATGCTGACCCTCAACACGGGGGCCCCTCAGGGGTGCGTGCTTAGTCCCATCCAGTACTCCCTGTTCACCCACAATTGTGTGCCCGTGCACGACTCCAACACCATCAATAACTTTGCCTAATACACAACGGTGGTCAGCCTGATAACAGACGACGATGAGACAACCTATAGGGAGGTCAGAGAGACCTGGCAGTGTGGTGCCAGGAAAACAACCTCTCCCTCAACATCAGTAAGACAAAGAAGATGATCGTGGACTACAGGAAAGGGCCGAGCACGCCCCCATTCTCATCGACGAGGCTGTTGTGGAGCGGGTCGAGAGCTTCAAGTTCCTCTGTGTTCACATCGCTAAGGATCTGCCATGGTCCAAACACAGCAACACAGTCATGAAGAGGGCACGACAATGCCTCTTCCCCCTCAGGAGGCTGAAAAGATTTGGCATGGGCCCTCAGATCCTTAAAAAGTTCTACAGCTGTACCATTGAGAGCATCTTGACTGGCTGTAACATCGCTTGGTATGGCAACTGCTTGGCATTTGACCGCAAAGTTTTACAGAAAGTAGTGTGTAGGGCATAGTACATCACTGGGGCCGAGCTCCCTGCCAACCAGGACTTACATACCAGGTGGTGTCAGAGAAAGGCCCGAAAAATTGTCAAAGACTCCAGCCACCCAAGTCATAGACTGTTCTCTCTGCTACTGAATGGCAAGCGGTACCACGGCATTGACCCTTTTTGCACTAAATGTTTTGACTCATCACATACACTGCTGCTACTGTTTACTATCTTTCACTTTATTCTTAGTTATATGTACATATCTACCTCAATTACCTTGTACCCCTGCACTTAGATTTGGCACTGGTACTTAGTCCACACCTGTTGTTTACGAAGCATGTGACGAATACAATTTGATTTGACTTGAGCGCCGCACTCCAAACCAGACGGATTCATTAACTTTTAACTTCCCTCCACAGGGTAAAAGGTCCCCGAACGTGACCATTTTGAAGATCTCGTTTCCCTTGTGTACATATCCTGGCCGATTGAGTCGGTTGCAATCTACATGGATGAATTGGGTAGATTGGTGAAAACTCCAAAGCCTTTGATCAGATCGAGGTTAAAGCTTTTAGAAATCGATGATGTTTGGGTGTTTGACAAGCTCAAATGTATGTGAAACGTACATATGGTCTAAATGCAATTGGTAACTAGGTTGCTCTTTGATAGGTCATCAACGGATGCAATGATCATCACTTACAGGACATTTGATCTGGAGCTTTGAGGTCATGTGATGAAAGATGCATCTGTTGGCTGGCAACAATCAAACAGCTTGGCTTAGTTAATGCCAGATACCTCCTGGGTAACAACTTCACCTCCTGGATGTGCAACCTATTTAAAAATGTTGCCTCTGAACGCTGGTTTACAAACATGTACCGCATTGACCAGGCTTGTGCATAGTGCCATGAGACCAGAGAGGAGCAAAGGACATGAGCCAAAGATAGAGAGGGAAGGGAACACATTTCCAGTAATCATGTTTTATTCCGTCCCTTCAAATGAACATAGGGCAGAGTCTCGGGAGGAGGCTATTATCAGCCAAATTAATTCTTGCCAGTGAGTGAACGATGCCAGTGATGAACAAGCAGGTCTTTGGAGAGGCCTGGCTTTCAGAAGCGTGCCATAAAGAAGTTCAAGCACTCTCTTGACAAGCATCTGACGGGTCCAGTGTGTTGTGTTTACGACTGAGGGATGGTGGCGATAATGTGGGGCAAACAGACAGGTGACGTGCGTAAACACACACACACATAAACACACATACGCAGGAATGTGCACACACACACACCGAAACACACTCCTAAGGGGAGTTATCAATGCTGTGGGGGACTGTCTATTAATTATCTAAGGCTCACTAGTTGATTCCACTAATCATGTCACAGCTTTGACCTCTTTACGAGCTAACGTGGGCAGCCATGTGATGGCAGTGGGTTGTCCCCAAACATATATTCTTAAGACTTGTCTTTCTACTACACACCAGTGGATAAGCTCCCCTAACAATCAAGGCTTGTTGTTAGTCTTTTTGGAAGTATGATAACTTTAGTTAAAACTGTAATTGTGTTGGTATGAACTGCATGGGTCTTGTTTAGTTGATTTCTTGTAGCTACGTTATGGCAGGCCTAAACTGGAACACTATCCATCACGTTATTTTTTTATGAAGCCACAGATGACCAGTAGTCCGCCTCTCTCATTTTCCATGTAGTCTACCTTGCTGCCCCTTTCTAAATACAGGCAAATTAGTCAGTGTTAGAGGCTAATAAATATTTATAGGATAAAGCTAGCAAGAGACCATGACTTTAAGTGATAAACAGAATTAAGCACATAGCTGATGATGGTTTCTATAACTTCTCACCAGTTTGGTTGATGACCACTCTAAAGAGAAGACGTATGTGCTTTTTGAAATGCTTATGCTGCTTTGGGGCTGAAGGATAGTGGATACAACGTACTGCAAAGTTGTTTGTCTTATCAGTAGGTCAGTCTCTCCTGAGGTAGACAGCCAAAGCAGACCTATTACTGCGTATGGGAAAGAGAATAATCACACCGGAAAGAGTTGATCCATAAAGAAGATATATGAGAAGTCCTTTACTTGATAATTTCTCACAGGAACAGTCAATAGTCAATAGAGAGGCTGCCGTCCCTAATGTGATCCAGATGCCAGCTTGTGCAGCGTTAGGGGTTAGCCCAGCACTAGGCTAGATGCAGTCATTTACAAGCTAGGCCAGCGCTCCAACAATGCCATTATAAATGTCACCCTGGACAGAGTATTTTGCAATACAATCATTGGTGAAACCTCAGATCCAGGTTTTGTGGCAAGAGTTTCAACAACTTATCCACACATCCTATTGGCAGTTTAGTCATTTCACAGATACTGTACGATATGGGGGATAAATAACAGAATACTGTATCAGTGTATTATGAGGAATTCACAATCAGCTTACCATATACTATATAATTCCTCCATTGATTAACTTTTCTCTGTGATTCCAGGTTAACCATCAGTGCTGTGCCAATCTCAGAATCAGGACCTTGCTGTTGCTGGAATTTCCATAGACTGCGGATGGTGGGTCAAGCCCAGACATAAAAAGGCGTGACACCAAAATGGTATTTAAGTACATACATGGAGATAACCATTGGGAAAACAATTAATTTTGGCCTTGTTTGAAACATAAACAAATGTGCCAAAAGCCGCCTCATGTCTGACCCCCAAGGGCTGTAAAACTATTACAAACATTACCATCACCACAACAACTACTTGAGAAATACTTGAAAGGGATTGAAAGAGGGAACTAATTGTAACATTAAATAATTTAAATCTTTGTTACCATGTGTCTTTTCATCCAACTCAAACTGGGGGTCGTCTGAGATGTAAAACGTTGAAAGCCAGCCAACAAGAAGCAGGCTTGTTTCTGGCTGTCTGAACAGAACCACGGATCATGTTCTCTGCCAGGATTGGACCCTGGGTGCAACGTGGGGGCTCAGATTAACACTGATCCTACCACCAATGATGGAGGTCTTGGTGTGTGTGTTTGTTGCACAGCTCTTATCACCTCAGTATCTGCCAGCAGGGCACACGTGCCATCAGAGTGATATGATCTCTGTTCAACCATCACTCTGGGATTGGGCTGGTAAGACAATTCTGCCCCTAATCTCTCTCTCTCTCTCTCTCTGCATTATCCCTGCTTGTGTCTCATCTCCCTTACTCTCCCCCATTGCTCCCTCTAACCTCTATCTCCCCCATCCTCTATCTATACTTCAGCGAGGGCCCCTTGGCTCAGCCTGCTTCTGTGAGGGAGGGAGGGTAGATGTTTGCTCTGGCAACAGGAAGTGAGAATGGCTTAAGAGCAGAGAAAAAAATGCACAGATGAGTGTAGCAAATGTGGTGTGGGGGAATGTTTATAAACGTTAGAATAAGGCTATTCCTTCCACACATTTCTAATATTTTAATTTGTCAGGACATATGTGTCCACCACATCATATCAAAGAGAAGTGAACATAATTGTATGGATTACTGCTGATGATATTATGCGTTCAAATATGTATCACAAAAGCAATGGTCCAACATTCATACAAATACCAATCTAACCCACAATCTTTTTACAAACACAAGCAAATGCACTGTCACATTTATCAATATGTAGGGCTAGATTCATAAGAGAATTTTTGATTGACCCAACATATGCTATGTTCACCTTCAATGCAGTCTCTGGGAACGCGGGAATGTTCGCTTTAAATTTCAATTGCAATATAGTGGGGATCATCCATGGTCCAGATTTAATCTAGGTCAATACAAACCTCTGAGCATCATGCACTGAATTTGACAAAGTTGCATGCAGCGATATTGTGTTTGTTGTCGTTATGTTATTTGTGTTGCCAGGGAAAGATATATCTGTTATGTGGTCTGTCAGCTCAAAAGCACCAAAGGCTTCCTCTTTAAACTCATCTTATGAAAATAAGAAGGAAGTGAGGGGAGAATACTCAGTCTATTTTCCTATGGTTTAACTCACCGTCCAGAACTTAATATTTATCTTTGTGTCTAAGAGAGGAATGAGTGTGTTCATGAATTGTTGCAGTGTGTGTGTGTGAGTGTGTGTGTGTGCAAGCGTGTGCATCGGAAGGGATGGGCAAGAGTTACAAAATACAATTACTAAATAAAATGAAAAGATACCATAAAGATCAGTGTATCAAAATAAACGACTAAAATACTTATATTTTAAAATGTATTTAATTAAAATAGATGTATATTATATTTAAAAATGCAGAAGTACATTTGCAAGTAGCCGGCAAGAACAGCAACAACATCCTCAGTAACGGTTACAAACTTTTGAATTGCTATGACTGTGATACGTTGTTGTTAATCTACAGTACCTTAGTTGAATGACTGTAAGTTACTCTCGATAAAAGTGTTTGCTAAATTATCTAAATGTATATGTGAAAATAAACATACTGTCACGATCGTCGTAGTGAGGAGACCAATGCGCAGCGTGAGAGAAATACATTCTTCTTTTTAATAACGAAGAACACTTAATTAACAAACAATACAAAATAACAAAACGAACGTGACCGCTATTATACTGAGTGCAAACATGCAACATCACATAGACAGCAACCCACAATAGCCTAATGCCTATGGCTGCCTTAAATATGGCTCCCAATCAGAGACAACAATAAACAGCTGTCTCTGATTGAGAACCAAACCAGGCAACCATAGACTTTCCTAAACATCTATACTGAACACAACCCCATACACTCAACAAAACCCCCTATACAATACAACCACCCAAGACGAGACAAATACACAAACATCCCCCCCTGTCACACCCTGACCTAACTAAAATAATACTGAAAACAAAGATAACTAAGGCCAGGGCGTGACTCCGGCCGCAAAACCTGACACAGAAGGGGAGGGTCCGGGTGGGCCTTCCTACGGTGGCTGCTCGGGTGCGGGACGTGGCCCCCACTCCACCATAGTTAATACCCGCTTTGGTGGCTCTGGCAGATCCTGGCTGACTGGCGGCTCTGGCAGATCCTGGCTGGTGGGCGGCTCTGGCAGATCCTGGCTGGCGGGCGGCTCTGGCAGATCCTGGCTGGCGGGCGGCTCTGGCAGATCCTGGCTGGCGGGCGGCTGTGGCAGATCCTGGCTGGCGGGCGGCTCTGGCAGATCCTGGCTGGCAGGCGGCTCTGGCAGATCCTGGCTGGCGGGCGGCTCTGGCAGATCCTGGCTGGCGGGCGGCTGTGGCAGATCCTGGCTGGCGGGCGGCTCTGGCAGATCCTGGCTGGCGGGCTGCTCCTGGCAGATCCTAGCTGGCGGGCGGCTCTGGTGGCTCGGGACAGACGTGCAGCTCTGACGGCTCGGGACAGACGGGAAGCTCTGACGGCTCGGGACAGACGGGCAGCTCTGACGGCTCGGGACAGACGGGCAGCTCTGACGGCTCGGAACAGACGGCAGCTCTGACGGCTCGGGACAGACGGGCAGCTCTGACGGCTCGAGACAGACGGGCAGCTCTGACGGCTCGGGACAGACGGGCAGCTCTGACGGCTCGAGACAGACGGGCAGCTCTGACGGCTCGGGACAGACGGGCAGCTCTGACGGCTCGGGAGAGACGGGCAGCTCTGACGGCTCGGGAAAGACGGGCAGCTCTGGGCAGATTGGTTCTGGCGCCTCTGGACTGAGGGGCTGAAGCTCTGGCAGCGCCGGACAGGCGTGAGACTCCGGCAGCGCTGGAGAGGAGGAAAGCTCTGGCAGCGCTGGACAGGCGGGAGACTCTGTAGCGATGAGACGGAGAGACAGCCTGGTGTGGGGGGCTGCCACCGGAGGGCTGGTGCGTGGAGGTGGCACTGGGTAGACCGGACCGTGAAAGTGCACTGGAGATCTTGAGAGCAGGGCTGGCACCATCCCCCCTGGCTGGATCTTCACCCTAGCCCGGCAGATGTGGGGAGCTGGGATGTTGCGCACCGGGCTAAGCACACGCACCGGGAACACCGTGCGCTCCACCGCATAACACGGTGCCTGCACGGTGCGACGCCCCCTCTCTCCACTGGAAGCACGGCTGGGAGAGCTGTAGCGTCGAGCTGGCAGAGGACGTGCAGGGCTAGGAAGGCGCACAGGAGGCCTGGTGCGTGAGGCTGGTACAGTCTTAACCAGACGGCTAGCACGCACCTCAGGACGAGTATGGAGAGCTGTTCCCGGTGACATCAACTCCCCGACACGTTCAGTCGGGCGGATGTCGTGCCTCATGCACCAAACCAGCACCTCCCTCATAACTCTTTCCTCCAATTTCCCCATTAACGTCTTGGGCTGCAGGGGCAGTATTGAGTAGCCTGGATAAAAGGTGCCCATTTCAAACGGCCTCGTACTCAATTCCTGCTCGTACAATATGCATATTATTATTACTATTGGATAGAAAACACTCTCTAGTTTCTAAAACCGTTTGAATTATATCAGTGAGTAAAACAGAACTCATTTTGCAGCAAACTTCCTGACGGGAAGTGGAAAATCTGAAATCGATGCTCTGTTCTAGGGCCTGCCTATAAATGTGCTTGATATGTATTAGTATATATGCACTTCATACGCCTTCCACTAGATGTCAAGAGGCAGTGAGAGAAGAAATGGAGTGTATAACATGATCTGAGGTCGAATAAAAGCTCTTGGCATGACGTGACTCCAATTTCCTGTTTTCTGGAACGTGCGAGAAGTGACCTGGTATTGCCTTCTATAAAGCTGTCGTTATAGACGACTAATATCTCCGGCTTTGATTTTATTTGATACATGTGACAATATCATCGTAAAGTATGTTTTTTCAATATAGTTTTATTAGATTATTGAAATTTTTCGGGACGTTAGGCGTGTTGCTTTGTCTGCGTATGTTCAGGAAGGAGAGACAAAGGACCCCTTGTACAACATTCTGATGGAAGATCATCAAAAGTAGGACCCATTTTATGATGCTATTTCATATATCTGTCGAACATGTTGTACTAGTAGTTTGCGCCCAGATTTTGGGCACTCTCTCGCTATAACTAAGCTGGATGTCATAATGAAGTTATTTTTAGAATTCTAACACGGCGATTGCATTAAGAACTAGTGTATCTATCATTTCCTATACAACATGTATTTTTTAGTAATGTTTATGAATAGTTATTTGGTTAGAATATGTGAGTGTCAGAAAAATATCCGGACGTTGTGGGAAAAAGATGCTACGTTAGCACAATGTATAACCACTGATTTCAGCTCTAAATATGCACATTTTCGAACAAAACATAAGTGTATGTATAACCTGATGTTATAGGACTGTCATCTGATTAAGCTTATCCAAGTTGGTCAAAAATTATATATCTTTTGCTGGTTTGTTACGATCTCTAACTTTTGCTGCTGGTAAATGGCTTGTGTTTCTGGCTATTGTGGTAAGCTAATATAATGCTATATTGTGTTTTCGCTGTAAAACACTTAAGAAATCGGAAATATTGTCTGGAATCACAAGATGCCTGTCTTTCATCTGCTGTACACCATGTATTTTTCAGAAATGTTTTATGATGAGTATTTAGGTATTTGACGTTGGTGTCTGTAATTACTCTGGCTGCTTCGGTGCTATTTCTGATGGTAGCTGTGATGGTAGCTGCAATGTAAAACTGATTTATAGCTCAAATATGCACATTTTTCAAACAAAACAGATTTATTGAATAACATGTTATAAGACTGTCATCTGATGAAGTTGTTTCTTGGTTAGTTTGGTTGGTTCTTGGTTAGTTAGGTTGGTTTTGTGCATGCTACCTGTGCTGTGAAAAATGTCTGTCCTTTTTTGTATTTGGTGGTGAGCTAACATAAATATACGTGTTGTTTTCGCTGTAAAACGTTTTAAAAATCGGCCATGTTGGCTGGATTCACAAGATGTTTATCTTTCATATGCTGTATTGGACTTGTTAATGTGTGAAAGTTGAATATTTCTAAAAAATATATTTTGAATTTCGCGCCCTGCACTTGAAGTGGCTGTTGTCAGATTGTGCCCGGCTTCGGGCTTGCAGCCCAAAGAAGTTAACAAGGCACACCTGTTAATTGAAATGCCTTCCTGGTGACTACCTCATGAAACTGGTTGAGAGAATGCCATAGTGTGCAAAGCTGTCATCAAGGCAAAGGGTGAATATTTTGAAGAATCTGAGATATAACATATATTTTGATTTGTTTAACACTATTTCATAGTTTTGATGTCTTCACTATTATTCTACAGTTTAGAAAATAGTACAAAAATTAAGAAAAACCCTTGAATGGGTAGGTGTGTCCAAACTTTTGACTGGTACTTTATACAGTACGTTTACATTTAGTTCAATTAGCAGACACTCTTATCACACCATAGTGCCATCAGACTTCTGATACCAATGCAGAGTGAAAGGGGGCCACAAAATTGTAAACCACTATAAAAACGGTATAGAAAAGTATTTTGTATATTGTATTTTGAAAATACAAATTTCAGCTCTGAAAAGTATCTTGTTACAAAATACACTGGAGTGTAGTTCAGCCAAGTGTAATACAAATGACAAAATACTCAAAAGTAATTGAAATACATATTTCAAATAAATACTGCCCATCTCTGTGCATGGGGGGAATGGAGGGGGGGGGTCTTAACCCAAATTTGATGCTATTTACTTTTCAGTCCACACTGGAGGAGGATGTTCACAAATTACATGCAGACTTTCTGCATCAAGTGTCAGCCTGGCAAGAGGAACTTCTCTCTTTCCTTAGAGCGCTCCGTCTCTCTGGTGGACTTGGTGAACGGACTGACTGACTAACTCGCAGGGGCTTTTCACCCTGATGGATCCAGAGAGGAGTGAGTGACTAGCAGAGGTGTGGAGGTTTTTCAGGGAGAGAACAGGACACATGGAATATGCCTCATATTGGCAAAACTCCACTGCGGAGGTCCTTCAGTGAGCACGTGAAAGTCTCTACCAACAAAGCTTGGGATGTATTCTGGAAGAGTGCTAGGGAGAAAAGGCTTTGGGGTAAGTGCTGGACTCTTTCTCACACGTTGACCAAGTGTTTCAAGTGTGTGACCGTCTGTTAACTTGTTGACTCAAACTTTGTGTAGTAAAGGATTTACTGGCTTGACTGTTGTGTTCACAAATCCATCAATAATTGCATTGATGTGACAGTTTTCTGTCTCACACAGTCTAGCCCATAAATCACTTACCAAATAATTTCACTTTCACCAAAATGGACACTCCGCTCACCTCACAGCTGTATCATGTTAAACCTCTCACCGTTTCAAGCTCCATCTCCAGTCCCACATACCAGAGAGTTATTTTCCAGTGATTGCGTGTCTATCAAAACCAGAGGAGGCTGGTGGGAGGAGCTATAGGAGGATGGGCTCATGGTAATGGCTGGAATGGAATAAATGGAACAGCATCAGACACATTAAACATATGGAAACCACATTTTTGATTCCATTACATTTTATCCATTCCAGCCATTACAATGAGCCCATCCCCCTACAGTTCCTCCCACCAGCCTCCTCTGATCAAAACATGCTCTAGATTAGAATTATGATCATGCAAAAAAGCTCCAGTGTGTAGCTCAGTGCCCTGCAGAAGGGTCAGTTGGCCCTAGCCTCTGGTGGGCTGTCAGTGGGGGGAGCTTCATGGTTCTCATACTGGAGACCTGCTGAGATGACCTTGATTCCTCTGTGGCATTTATGAATTTCAGGGCCCATGCATTATGAGTGTGTACCATGTGTGTCCATTCATTATGCTTTCACTCACAGGTGCACGTATGGAAGTATGCACACACACACATTGCAGCACAGTCTTATGAGCTATACAATCCTTTTCAACAAATGAACACACATGCACACATGCACGAGCACACACACATTCATCAAGCTGTCAGTCCAATCTGGCTCTAGAAGCTTCTGCTGTTTGGTGTCATCTCTGAGGTGTTGTTCAAAATCTGCCTCTTCGTGTGTAGCAACCTCTCTGTTTTCAACTTTTAAAAATGCATCCGATTCAAAGTTGGCATCTGATGATGACAGCTGTGTCTTCAGGCTTAGAGATAATACCTGGAACCAGCTGTGTGTTCATATTCATGTCCTCTCAACATGTGTGTTGGATTAATGACTCCACATAGTGACGTTGGTTAGTTCAGCTCACCCATTGGCTGAAGATAATTACACAATGCTAGTTAGCTGTGGCAGATCATTAAGGAACTTGGAACTGCACAGACACCGGGAAGCGGCTTCCTGCCAGCTCTAACAGCAAAAAGGCCCCCCAAGGGACGCAAGCATTCTCTCTCTCACTCTGCCTCTCACGCTCTATGTTTCTCTCTCTCACTCTGTCTCTCTCCCTCTATGTTTCTCTCTCTCACTCTGTCTCTCTCCCTCTGTTTCTCTCTCTCACTCTGTCTCTCTCCCTCTATGTTTTTCTCTCTCACTCTGTCTCTCTCCCTCTGTTTCTCTCTCTCACTCTGTCTCTCTCCCTCTATGTTTCTCTCTCTCACTCTGTCTCTCTCCCTCTATGTTTCTCTCTCTCACTCTGTCTCTCTCCCTCTATGTTTCTCTCTCTCACTCTGTCTCCCTCCCTCTATGTTTCTCTCTCTCACTCTGTCTCTCTCCCTCTATGTTTCTCTCTCTCACTCTGTCTCTCTCCCTCTATGTTTCTCTCTCTCACTCTGTCTCTCTCCCTCTATGTTTCTCTCTCTCACTCTGTCTCTCTCCCTCTATGTTTCTCTCTCTCACTCTGTCTCCCTCCCTCTATGTTTCTCTCTCTCACTCTGCCTCTCACGCTCTATGTTTCGCTCTCTCACTCTGCCTCTCACGCTCTATGTTTCGCTCTCTCACTCTGCCTCTCACGCTCTATGTTTCGCTCTCTCACTCTGTCTTTCTCCCTCTTTCACACTCTTTCTGTGTTATCCCTTCTCACTATTTTGTACATGCATATCATGTTCTCTTTCTTGCACTCATCTCTCATTTGTCTCTTTACACCCCCCCTCCCTCCTCCAACATCCCTTCTCTCTCTCTCTATCTTTCTCTCTGGGCCCTACTGCAGTATACATCTCACAGGGAGGATCCGCTGTCCGGAATACTTCACAAACCTGTCCTAATATTTACACCCGCACTAAACGTTGTCATAACTCAGGCCAAATATGGTGTTCCATTCAAACGGCGCAACTCACATCCAAACAGTACCTCTGCCAGATGTAGTCTATAAACTCCCAATAACTTTCCAACGTCAAGCTGTAGCCCCAATCAGAGGTATGAAGACACGGTTGTGTGAGGGCCACCTGGAGAAGCACAGAGCTGGAACTCGACATTTCAGAGAACATCTCTCTGTTATTGTATCTCTCACATTCCTCTTTTCTTCTCTCAGTCCATCTCTTTTTCTGTCTTTCTCTTTTTGATCTTCTTACTTCCTCTCAATTGACAGTTTTATCTTCAGGATCTTTCTTTTGTTCTTCAGAGCCTTTTTCTAAAGAGAAAACTCCTATCTGTCTATTCTATTTCACTCTATTCTTTCGGTAGCTGTCCCTCTTTTCGGATTCTCTTTCTCTCAAACTAAGCCTCTCTTTCTTCTCTCTCTTTTTCTCTTTCCTCTCATTCGTTCCTCTGACGGAAGCATAGAGCAGATTGCCAGTGTGTAGTATCTATGGCAGGCTCCAGATCTCCAGTCCTCTCCCCCTCTCTGAGCTGCCTGCTTGCCTGCCCGGGTCTCATCAGCAGTATTACCTCACTCTGGAGCACCAGGGCCATGTGCTCTGCTCTCCTCTCTGCCTGTCACTGCCACACTATGCTCAAATGACAGACTCAGGGGGGTGCTGTATTGAGTGTGTGTGTACGCATGGACGTGATCTTGCATATCAGTGTGTGTTCACAATGGAGTACTGTAGTGTGTTTGGGGGATGGGGGAGAAGTGTAGGGCCTACGGTGTGTAGTATATAGGAGAAAGAGGAAGGAGTGGTAGTGTGTATGGGGGGATCCGAGGAGTCCTATTCTGATGCAGAGCAGGTCTGTGTGAGCTGTAAGATTACAGTGAGAAAACCTTACCAGATGTGGCAATGCAGAAAGAAACTGCTGTAAAGAAGTAAAGGAAGTGGCATCGTACTAGAAGTTTCTCTTGGCTTTAACAACAGCATGTGAAAAATCAATGACCTATTTAGAGATAGTTTCTCCACTACACACCTTCTTTGGATGCCATGAATATTCAACCTAATAATTTTATCAGATATTGTTTGATTCCAATACATTTGAGCTGGATAAAATGCCTCCTCTTCAACATACTTCAAAAATATCTGTCATGAGTATTTTTCCGCAGATGAAAATGGTACATCTCTCCAGACTATTCCAAAAGAACATCTACCAAATCTTAGGTTAGGAATTTACAGTTATTCTGATTTCTGGACTTCTGCATACTGATCCTATCCTATCCTCTGTAATTGTTTTTATTTTTATTAGGATCCCCATCAGCTAACGCTGTAACACTAGCTAATCTGCCTAGGGTCCAAACCAATTAACAAGACATTACAAACAACTACACATCAATACTTCACAAACATTCAACAAGTAGACAATACAGACAATTCAAATACCTGACAGGAAACACATTTAACATTCAGTTGATGCTTTCTATTTCCTGTCCAGTCATATGGTCTATCGCATTAGATGTTCTTGAATTTTTTTCTTGAGGTTGTATTTACTTTTTGCCTGAGAAATATGGATTGGTAAAGAGTTCAATTCAGCTATGGCTCTATATAAAACTTTAGATTTAAGGCGATTTGTCCTTGGCGTGAGTTGTCTTTGCTGCCCTGAATTTGCCTGTCTGATTTAGTGGTTATGCGTGTTGCTAGTATGTACTAACTGGCCTGAAAAATACTGTGTTTTTATATAACATTCTTCAGGAATATATAACATTCCTAAAGAATATCAGAAGACTGGATAGTAATTTGTTTCAACGTGAAGCCATGAGAGATTCTGATGCATTTGGATAATATTCATACAGATAGAGCAACGAAGAGCTAATCTGGCATCCCTGTTTTGAGCCATTTGGAGCTTTTTTATATCTTTGCTGCAGATGACCATATAACTGGACAGTACTCTAAGTGTGATAGGACCAGGGATTGACCATATAACCAGACAGTACTCTAAGTGTGATAGGACCAGGGATTGACCATATAACCAGACAGTACTCTAAGTGTGATAGGACCAGGGATTGACCATATAACTGGACAGTACTCTAAGTGTGATGGGACCAGGGATTGACCATATAACTGGACAGTACTCTAAATGTGATAGGACCAGGGATTGACCATATAACTGGACAGTACTCTAAATGTGATAGGACCAGGGATTGACCATATAACCAGACAGTACTCTAAATGTGATAGGACCATGGATTGACCATATTACTGGACAGTACTCTAAATGTGATAGGACCAGGGATTGACCATGTAACTGGACAGTACTCTAAGTGTGATAGGACCAGGGATTGACCATATAACCAGACAGTACTCTAAATGTGATACGACCAGGGATTGACCATATAACCAGACAGTAGTCTAAATGTGATACGACCAGGGATTGACCATATAACCAGACAGTACTCTAAATGTGATACGACCAGGGATTGACCATATAACCAGACAGTACTCTAAGTGTGATAGGACCAGGGATTGACCATATAACCAGACAGTACTGTAAATGTGATACGACCAGGGATTGACCATATAACTGGACAGTACTCTAAATGTGATAGGACCAGGGATTGACCATATAACCAGACAGTACTCTAAATGTGATACGACCAGGGATTGACCATATAACTGGACAGTACTCTAAGTGTGATAGGACCAGGGATTGACCATATAACCAGACAGTACTCTAAGTGTGATAGGACAAGGGATTGACCATATAACTGGACAGTACTCTAAGTGTGATAGGACCAGGGATTGACCATATAACTGGACAGTACTCTAAGTGTGATAGGACCAGGGATTGACCATATAACTGGACAGTACTCTAAGTGTGATACGACCAGGGATTGACCATATAACCGGACAGTACTCTAAGTGTGATAGGACCAGGGATTGACCATATAACTGGACAGTACTCTAAGTGTGATAGGACCAGTGATTGACCATATAACCAGACAGTACTCTAAGTGTGATAGGACAAGGGATTGCCCATATAACTGGACAGTACTCTAAGTGTGATAGGACCAGGGATTGACCATATAACTGGACAGTACTCTAAGTGTGATAGGACCAGGGATTGACCATATAACTGGACAGTACTCTAAATGTGATAGGACCAGGGTTTGACCATATAACTGGACAGTACTCTAAGTGTGATAGGACCAGGGATTGACCATATAACCAGACAGTACTCTAAGTGTGATACGACCAGGGATTGACCATATAACTGGACAGTACTCTAAGTGTGATAGGACCAGGGATTGACCATATAACCAGACAGTACTCTAAGTGTGATAGGACAAGGGATTGACCATATAACTGGACAGTACTATAAGTGTGATAGGACCAGGGATTGACCATATAACTGGACAGTACTCTAAGTGTGATAGGACCAGGGATTGACCATATAACTGGACAGTACTCTAAGTGTGATAGGACCAGGGATTGACCATATAACTGGACAGTACTCTAAGTGTGATAGGACCAGGGATTGACCATATAACTGGACAGTACTCTAAGTGTGATACGACCAGGGATTGACCATATAACCGGACAGTACTCTAAGTGTGATAGGACCAGGGATTGACCATATAACTGGACAGTACTCTAAGTGTGATAGGACCAGTGATTGACCATATAACCAGACAGTACTCTAAGTGTGATAGGACAAGGGATTGCCCATATAACTGGACAGTACTCTAAGTGTGATAGGACCAGGGATTGACCATATAACTGGACAGTACTCTAAGTGTGATAGGACCAGGGATTGACCATATAACTGGACAGTACTCTAAATGTGATAGGACCAGGGTTTGACCATATAACTGGACAGTACTCTAAGTGTGATAGGACCAGGGATTGACCATATAACCAGACAGTACTCTAAGTGTGATACGACCAGGGATTGACCATATAACTGGACAGTACTCTAAGTGTGATAGGACCAGGGATTGACCATATAACCAGACAGTACTCTAAGTGTGATAGGACAAGGGATTGACCATATAACTGGACAGTACTATAAGTGTGATAGGACCAGGGATTGACCATATAACTGGACAGTACTCTAAGTGTGATAGGACCAGGGATTGACCATATAACTGGACAGTACTCTAAGTGTGATACGACCAGGGATTGACCATATAACCGGACAGTACTCTAAGTGTGATAGGACCAGGGATTGACCATATAACTGGACAGTACTCTAAGTGTGATAGGACCAGGGTTTGACCATATAACTGGACAGTACTCTAAGTGTGATAGGACCAGGGTGTAAAGGCTGTCGCTTTCCTCATCCTCAGATGAGGTGAGGAGAGAAGGATCTTCAGACCAAAATGCGGAGTCAGGGAAATAAGCCATCTTTTATTTTATAACAACGATGAACTGATGAAGATGGCAATACGAAAAAAAAAAAACACTTTAACAAACTTACAAAATAACAAAACGACGTAGAACGAAACCTGAACAAACTCACATCACAAACGTAAACTCACGAACAGGAACGTTACATCAAAACACACGAACAGCCAAACAGCTCCGAAAGTGAATAACATCGACAACGACGAAGACATCACAGGAGACAATCACCCACAAACAAACAGTGAGAATGCCCTACCTAAATATGACTCTTAATTAGAGGCAAACGCAAACCACCTGCCTCTAATCAAGAGCCATACCAGGCAAACCGAAACCAACATAGAAACAGATAACATAGAATGCCCACCCAACCTCACGTCCTGACCAACTAACACACAAAAACTAACATAAATAGGTCAGGAACGTGACAGTACCCCCCCCACAAGGTGCGAACTCCGGACGCACCAGCACAAAGTCTAGGGGAGGGTCTGGGTGGGCATCTAACCACGGTGGTGGCTCAGGCTCCGGGCGCGGTTCCCACCCCACCATAATCCATCCTAGCCCCCTCCCTTCAAGAATGTCCACCCTCTTACTTCCCCCACAAAATCCTCCTAATAACATATCTAATAATGACAATACCGGGACAGAGAGATAAACCAAGACAGAGGGATAGATAAGACTATAGAGGTAGATAAAGATAGAGAGGGAGATCAGGATAGAGGGGCAACTCCGGACTGAAAGGCAGCTCCGGACAGAGAG
This sequence comes from Salvelinus fontinalis, assembly GCF_029448725.1. NCBI lineage: Eukaryota > Metazoa > Chordata > Actinopteri > Salmoniformes > Salmonidae > Salvelinus > Salvelinus fontinalis. Next base: position 27,471,930 of record NC_074677.1, read on the forward strand.
ACAGCTCTGGACTGATGGGCAGTTCTGGGTATCTAGCCTTTTCAGGCTGAAGAGCAGCTCATGGCTGACTGACGACTCTCGATGCTCATGGCTGGCTGACGGCTCTCGACGCTCATGGCAGGCTGACGGCTCTCGACGCTCATGGCAGGCTGACGGCTCTCGACGCTCATGGCAGGCTGACGGCTCTCGACGCTCATGGCAGGCTGACGGCTCTCGACGCTCATGGCAGGCTGACGGCTCTCGACGCTCATGGCGCTCTGACGGTTCTGGCTGCTCATGGCTCGCTGGCGGCTCTGGCTGCTCATGGCTCGCTGGCGGCTCTGGCTGCTCATGGCTCGCTGGCGGCTCTGGCTGCTCATGGCTCGCTGGCGGCTCTGGCAGATCCTGTCTGGTTGGCGGCTCTGGCAGATCCTGTCTGGTTGGCGGCTCTGGCAGATCCTGTCTGGTTGGCGGCTCTGGCAGATCCTGTCTGGTTGGCGGCTCTGGCAGATCCTGTCTGGCTGACGGCTCTAGCGGCTCCTGTCTGGCTGACGGCTCTAGCGGCTCCTGTCTGGCTGACGGCTCTGTAGGCTCATGGCAGACGGGCGGCTTTGCAGGCTCATGGCAGACGGGCGGCTTTGCAGGCTCCTGGCAGACGGATGGCTCAGACGGCGCTGGGGAGACGGATGGCTCAGATGGCGCTGGGGAGACGGATGGCTCAGATGGCGCTGGGGAGACGGATGGCTCAGATGACGCTGGGGAGACGGATGGCTCAGATGGCGCTGGGGAGACGGATGGCTCAGATGGCGCTGGGGAGACGGATGGCTCTGGCCGGATATGGCGCACTGTAGACCTGGTGCGTGGTGCCGGAACTGGAGGCACCGTGCTAATGACAAGCACCTTCCTACTAGTGCGGGGAGCAGGGACAGGGCACACTGTATTCTCAAAGCCTACTCTATCCCTGATGCGTGGTACCGGCACTGGTGACGCCGGGCTGAGGACAAGCACATCAGGATTAGTAGGGGGAGAATATACAGTGTGTACAGGGCTCTGGAGACGCACTGGTAGCTTAGTGCGTGGGGCCGGAACTGGAGGCACCGGGCTAGATACACGCACTACAGGGAGAGTGATTGGAGGAGGAACAGGGCTCAGGATACGCACTGGTAGCCTAGTGCGTAGTGTATACACTGTAGGTACTAGGCTGGGGCGGGGAGGTGGTGCCGGAAATACCGGACCGTGGAGGCGTACTGGCACTCTTGAGCATTGAGCTTGCCCAACCTTACCTGGTTGAATACCCCCGGTTGCCCGACCAGTGCGGGGAGGTGGAATAACCCGCACCGGGCTATGTAGGCGAACCGGGGAAACCATGCGTAAGGCAGGTGCCATGTATGCCGGCCCGAGGAGACGCACTGGAGACCAGACGCGTTGAGCCGGCCTCATGACACCTGGCTCAATACTCAATCTAGCCCTACCAGTGCGGGGAGGTGGAATAACCCGCACTGGGCTATGCACTCGTACAGGAGACACCGTGCGCTCTACTGCGTAACACGGCGCCTGCCCGTACTCCCGCTCTCCACGGTAAGCTTGGGAAGTGGGCGCAGGTCTCCTACCTGCCCTTGGCCCACCACCTCCTAGCCCCCCCCCCAAGAAATTTTTGGGAATTACTTACGTGCCAGACGCGTTCCCTCATAGCTCCGGTTCCTCTCTCCGGTAGCCTCCGCTCTCCTCAGTGCCTCCAGCTGTTCCCATGGGAGGCGATCTCTACCAGCTAGGATCTCCTCCCAAGTGTAGCAACCCTTTCCATCCAAAACCTCGTCCCATGTCCATTGCTCCTTTCTCTCCTGTCCCCTACTCCATTTCGTTTTCCCTTGCCGCTTGGTCTTAGCGTGTAGGTGGGTGATTCTGTAAAGGCTGTCGCTTTCCTCATCCTCAGATGAGGTGAGGAAAGAAGGATCTTCAGACCAAAATGCGGAGTCAGGGAAATAAGCCATCTTTTATTTTATAACAACGATGAACTGATGAAGATGGCAATACGAAAAAAACAAACACTTTAACAAACTTACAAAATAACAAAACGACGTAGAACGAAACCTGAACATAAACTCACATCACAAACGTAAACTCACGAACAGGAACGTTACATCAAAACACACGAACAGCCAAACAGCTCCGAAAGTGAATAACATCGACAACGACGAAGACATCACAGGAGACAATCACCCACAAACAAACAGTGAGAATGCCCTACCTAAATATGACTCTTAATTAGAGGCAAACGCAAACCACCTGCCTCTAATCAAGAGCCATACCAGGCAAACCGAAACCAACATAGAAACAGATAACATAGAATGCCCACCCAACCTCACGTCCTGACCAACTAACACACAAAAACTAACATAAATAGGTCAGGAACGTGACACAGGGATTGACCATATAACCAGACAGTACTCTAAGTGTGATACGACCAGGGATTGAATCACCTGATTCAGTGTGCTAGATGTTGCATACTCTGAATATTTTCTTGTAACAGCAATTCCCTTAACTATCTTAATAACACTGCTATCTATGTGTTCTGACCATGATACAGCTGCATCCAACATGATGCCTAGTAGTTTTGTTTTTTCACTTGCTCTACATGCATTCTATTCATTGACAAATTCAATTGGGGATCATCAGCAAGCATATATCTTGAACCAAATACAATACATTTCGTTTAAGAAAAGTTCAACACTAATTTGTTCATATCAAGACAGACACCATTCTTAGTTCACTGCTCAGTACACCTGTTAGCTCATTACATTATGATGCTGCGCTATACATTGAGTCATCAGCATACATGACCACTCTTGCTTTGTTAATAACTGAAGGTAAATCATTAGAAAAGATAGAGTAGAGAAGTGGGCTTGGGCAACTTCCTTAAGGAACACCACAGTGTATATCTTTACTGTTTGAAAAGCTACCATTAAAGAACACTTTGTGCCTTCTCCTGGATAGATAGCTTTCCTTCCAGGATAGAGCTGCAGACTTAAAACCATAACATTTGAGTTTACCTAGTAACAGTTCATGATCAATTACATCAAAAGCAGCACTGAAATCAAACTAACTTCCTGCCATCCATACTCTTTAACCAATCATCTGTCATTTGTGCTGAGGCCGTACACGTAGAATGCCCTTCTTTGTATGCATGCTGGAAACCCGTTATCAGATCATTACATGAGAAATAATCCTTGATTTGTACAGATACAATTTTTTCCAATAATTTACTTAACACAGGCAGCAAGCTTATAGGATGACTATTAGGACCAGTCAATGCAGATTTTTTTATCCTTAGGTAGTGGAATAACATTGGACTCTTTCCAGACTTCTGGGCACACCCCATACATCAAGCACTTATTAAAATATGAGAGATTGGGATAGATATTTGGTTAGCTGTAACTCTGAGCAATTTGGCATCAAGATTATCTGTACCAGGTGACTTGTCATCTGACTCTGTCATACGTTGTTGTGCCATCCATGGTTCTAGACCAGGTCCAATCCAGTGATCAGGCCCGCATATGATCCAAAACCTATTATACTGTGACACTTTCTGTATTTTGAAAGTTTTATATCTTTAAAAATGTGATTGCTGACATGTAAAACATTTTGGGACTGTATCAACAGTGGACTAATGAAACAAATAACAATATATAGTTTGAGTGGTATTGTCCTTTAATAATGAAGTAAGGTACAGCGGAAGTTTATGCAGGATGGCTTTATAAACAAAAAAGATCTACGAGACTTCAGAGAGAGCAAGTCTACTTCCTGACACAGAATGCAGTGATGTGTACATTAATGTGGATGCTACCATGATTACAGATAGTCCTGAATGAATCATGAATAATGATGAGTGAGGAAGTTACAGACGCACAAATATCATACCCCCAAGACATGCTACCTCTCACCATTACAATAAGAGGGGAGTTTAGCTTTTTTCTGTGGGGGGGGGGGTATGATATTTGTGCATCTGTAACTTCCTCACTCATCATTATTCATGATTCATTCAGGACTATCTGTAATCATGGTAGCATCCACATTAATGTAGAAGTGTATAAAAACATATTATATTCTTATTTACAATAAAAGTGACTCCAATATTATACAATACATTATTTAGCATTCATTTCTATTGGGCACAAAAGAATCTGCGTCCAACAATTTTGTATCTGACTTTGTGGGAGTGGGCTGGTTGGCAAGCCATTCCTGTTGTTGAAGAACCTTGTCAAGTCAAGTGTCCCGCCTGCGTCAAAGCGCCAAAAGCCTCGTGGCTCTAAAAGGATCCCATTTACAGCCAGCCTGCCTGCTGTACTGTAGATCAGCAGGGAGAGGTGGTGAGATGATGCAGGGATGGACACAGCGACAGAGAGGTGTAGGAGAACAGAGGCTCCTCTTCATCCCAGGCCAACACACACTGAAGTATGGCTGCCAGGAGGAGTTGGAGACACACTGGGAAAATAACACACGTGGGCCAACACACACAGACACATGACACAGAGACAATGCTTCCCTCACCTCCGATGAACTCTCTTTCGCCACTGGTGTCATTGCAGTGTGGAGCAGTGGAGGCTGGTGGGAAGATGTATAGGAGGAAGGGCTCATTGTAATGGCTGGAATGGAATCAGTGGAATGGAGCCAAACGTGTGGTTTCCATATATTCAACGTGTTTGATGCCGTTCCATTAATTCCTATCCAGCCATTACAATGAGCCCATCCTCCTATAGATTCTCCCACCAGCCTCCTCTGGTGTGGAGACAATAAGCAGATGCCCCGGGGGTAGAGAGATTCATCTCATACTTCATTGGCCCTATCTTTCGGTAGCAATACTAATGAGCAGACATGAGTTAATGGGACTCAGACATACTCTAGTGGATGAGTCATTCTCATCATTCCTGCGGGATTTCTCTCTCTCTCTTCCATCCTCATAACACTGGGTTTGAAGAACAAATAAGTTTGACGCACTAAGTCAGTGGGTCTGTTTGTGTTTGTCCCACCTGTAGGTTTAGAGAGGAAACAAATGTCCTCCGCAAAAGCTAAATAATGAGTCAGCTAGCTAGCTGCTGAAGGACACCAAACAAATGGCATGCTGGGTAATGTGTTTGTTATTCATTGGGAGGGCCAGCTCAATCTTGTGTGATTGGGATCATGGAAGCGAAGCAGAAAGGCACTGAAAGTCTTGGCTCATTTAGGACAAAATAATATTTTCTCTTCCCTCTCCAATTGTACCACTGAAGTTATCCATCTTCTCGTTAACTTTTTCCAACAGTATTTCTTTAGTTATCCACCCATATCTACGATTCTTCCAAAGCTTTGTCTTCTCACCTCTGTACTCCCCGTTCTTTATTCAAAGCAACCTCATCACAAATCCAAACCCTTCCCTCCCTCGCACCATCACAGACAAATAGATTGATTAGTTAGCTGGTTGGGTGCCTTTTTTTTGGATTGATTAATGGAGGGTTGAAAAAGTGTAGGATCGAAGGCTGTGTGCTGTTCTGGACTCCTGGAACACTCGTATTGTCCCGGGCTTTGAAGAGAAGGTCGATACTAGGCCCTCTCAACCATGGCAGGCCCAGCCACTGCCAGACACATTGTTGGAGGCATTACTATGCAAATTATTTGGTCTGGTCACTTTGCCTCACTCATTACGCCTGATTGATAACCCCAGTCCTGGGATTCTTCTCTCTTTGGCACAGCTCTCCGGTGGCCAACTATTGGACACACTGTTTGAAGGTGTAATTTATCCAAGGATACATTTGTCTGCTTAAACTGAACTAACAAACATCATTATATGAATGACCTCCTATTACTCAGGTCTGATGAGACTTAGTCAGTTAGGTAGTAATGTGTGTCTAGTCCTTGACTTGAACTTTTACATTAGGGGACGTTTTGATGGAATAATGCACTGTTAAAACTTCTTAACCTGTCTAGGATCAGCGTGGCGCTAGCGGCACACCCCCCCCCCCCCCACTGAAAAACCAGTGCCGCGAAATTCAAAAAAAATATTTTTTTAAAATATTTAACTTTCACACATTAAAGTCCAATACAGCTAATGAAAGACACAGATCTTATGAATCCAGTCAACATTTCCGATTTTTAAAATGTTTTACAGGGAAGACACAATATGTAAAGATGTACATCTATTACCTAAAAACACATTAGCATATTCCACCATCTTTTATTTGTCCACCAACACCAGTAGCCATCACCAATTCGGCTAAACTAAGATATTTATAGCCCCTAACCAACAAAAAAACTCATTAGATGACAGTCTGATAACATATTTATGGTATGGGATAGGTTTTGTTAGAAAAAAGTGCATATTTCAGGTATATGGCATAGTTTACAATTGCACCCACCATCACAAATGGACTAGAATAATTACAATGAGCAACGTGTTTACCTAACTACTAATCATCAAACATTTCGTAAAAATACACAGCATACACGAATCGAAAGACACAGATCCTGTGAATACAGACAATATTTCAGATTTTCTAAGTGTCTTACAGCGAAAACACAATAAATCGTTATATTAGCGTAGCACATAGCACATAGCAGCCCAGCATTGATTCTAGCCAAAGTGAGCGATAAAAGTCAACATCGCCAAAAGATATTAATTTTTTCACTAACCTTCTCAGAATTCTTCCGATGACACTCCTGTAACATCACATTACAACATGCATATACAGTTTGATCGAAAATGTTTATATTTAGCCACCAAAATCATGGTTAGACAATGTGAAATGTAGACAAGCTGGTAAAGAAAACGTCCTTGCGCCACTTAGACAGTGATCTACTCTTATACATAAATACTCATAAACGTGACTAAAAAATATAGGGTGGACAGGGATTGATAGACAATTTAATTCTTAATACAATTGCGTTATTACATTTTTTAATTTATCCTTACTTTTCAATACAGTTTGCGCCAAGCGAAGCTACGTCAAAAAACATGGCGTCCTAAGCCACTAAAATGTTTCGACAGAAACACGATTTATCATAATAAAAATGTCCTACCTTGAGCTGTTCTTCCATCAGTATCTTGGGCAAAGGATCCTTTCTTGGGAGAAATCGTCTTTTGGTGGAAAGCTGTCCTCTTGCCATGTGGAAATGTCAACTACGTTCGGGATGAACTGAAAAGCGTTCCCAACTTTTCACATCGTTGCAAAAATAAATGTCCCAAAATCGCACTAAACGGATATAAATTGCTATAAAACGCTTTAAATTAACTACTTTGTGATGTTTGTAACTCCTATAACGAGTGAAAAGATGACCGGAGAAATATAACAGGCTAAACTAATGCTTGGAACAGGAGAGGGTCGGTGTCTTCCACGCGCGTTACGCAGCAAGAAAAGACTTGCTAGCTAAAGGTTTTTTTCATTTGTAGTGCCTGTGAACGAGCAATCGAGCCCGTTGGAATCGTCATCACGTAAAGGCATCCAGGGGAAGACGTAAGAAGTGTCCGTATAGTCATAGCAACGACAGTGCCCGTTTAAATGACTTCAGAAAAGTGGCCAACGTTTCTCAAATCTGACTCCATGTCAGGGAAATTGCTGTAGAATGGGCTCTGTTCCACTTAGAGACAAAATTTCAACTCCTATAGAAACTATAGACTGTTTTCTATCCAATAATAATAATAATATGCATATTGTACGATCAAGGATTTTGTGGGAAGCCGTTTAAAAAATTAGCCACATTAGCATAAATAGTCTAAACAGCGCCCCCATCCCCAACAGGTTAAGGCTAGGGGGCAGTATTCGGAAGTTTGGGTGACTGACGTGCCCAAAGTAAACTGCCTGTTACTCAGGATATGCATATAATTGGTAGCATTGGATAGAAAACACTCTGAAGTTTCTAAAACTGTTAAAATAATGTCTGTGAGTGTAACAGACAAAAACCAGAGGAGAATCCATCCAGAATTTTGTTGTTGTTGTTGAGGTCACCACCCACTCAAATGCTTGTCTATGGGATATTCAAAGGAATTCCTCCCAGATTGCAGTTCCTATGGCTTCCACTAGATGTCAACAGTCTTTAGAAAGGGTTTCGGGCTTGTTTTTTGAAAAATAAGTTAGTAATTATAGTTTTTCAAGGTGGCTCTCATTTTGGACTGTAGTCTTGTGGCGCGTGTGGATGAGGGCGCGCACTTCGTTATTTATCTCCAGTATTGAACATACTACATTCCGTCTTAACTTTTATAATTTATTTACATATTATGAGGATTGATTAGAACGTTGTTTGACTTGTTTGGACGAAGTTTATTGGTAACTTTTGGGATTCCTTTGTATGCATGTTGAACGAGTAGAACGGGTCGATTACTGAATCAAACACGCCAACTAAACTGACTTCTTTGGTTGATAAAGAAGGACTTTATCGAACAAAACGACCTTTTGTTGTGTAGCTGGGGCCCTTGGGATTGCAAACAGAGGAAGATCTTCAAAGGCAAGTGATTTATTTTATCACTATTTCTGACTTTTGTGGCGCCTCTGCTGGTTTGGAAAATGTTTTCAATGCTTTTGTATGCGGGGAGGTTTCCTCAGATAATCGCATGGTATGCTGTCGCCGTTATGCCTTTTTGAAATCTGACAAAGCGGTTGGATTGACAAGGAGCTTTAAGCTTTTAAACCATGTAAGACACTTGTATTTTCATGAATGTTTAATATTGTGATTGTTGTATTTTGAATTTTGCTCTCTGCAATTTCACCGGATGTTGTCGAGGTGGGTCACTATCGCCGCACCTAGCCCAAAGAGATCCAATGTAGCTGTTTTCATCTCAATATCAACCAATATCTGGGTAACAATACCTTACTATGATGGTTTTCAATTAACCTGGTAAACTCCCAAACCCTCTGGTGGCATTTTCTAAACGCATAATAATTGCAATATTGTATACTACTCTCAAAGTACATTTCGGTTTTAAAATGATAGGTCCTACAAACACATACTTAATACTGTTAGAAAGGTAAGTGGGATTCTGATAAAGGTGTCAGAAACAATGTGACTACAGAGCCAGAGATA